>NC_135499.1:126316920-126488568 GCF_052857255.1 Amblyomma americanum
AGACTGTAACGAAGGAATCCCATGCATAATGCGTTGCACAGCTGCACCATCGGCCGCACAGACGCTCCCCATGGCTCTCCCCCAAGAAAGGCGAGAACGTGAGCAATCAATGTCAGTCTTTTTTTTATGCATGAGGTATGGCGGGTCCACGATAGATTTCGGACAACGAGAACTCCCATAGACCGATGGCTATTTCCTGGTCACTCCGTGGGAGCAGTTATGAGGCAGTCGTTCTTAGATCCCGCATCCGGGTATCTGCACGCGAGGGAACGTGAAGAACGTGCCGCAGAAGAAGAGACAGAAGAAGAACTGGTTGGCCGAAGTCATGGATCCTCCGTCGGAGAAATCTTCGAGCCATCGTCCCCACAAAGTGTCCATAGCTGCACCCCGGGAGACTTCGCAAGGCGAGATGCAAGGTGGCGAAGCCAGCAGGCGTACCACAAGCATCAGTCGCAGCAAGAAGAGCGGTGCCAAGCGCCGTCACAGAAAGCGACGGTCCACGCGAACCACCGCACACAGACAAGTTGCGCCTGAAGGTGAGAGACATTGCAAGGTAGCGTTGCAACAGTGGTTCGATAGTTCAGATTCCCCTGGCTTTCATGACGTTCACTCAGGTATTAGACGCTTTTTTTTGCAGAAAAAGTGGGAACTTAAATTAATGTTCTCCTCAGCTCATACTATCTTAAGGAGTCTGTGATCACTGGCATTCTTCCGGATGAGTGCGTAACGTCTTCAGTTTTTAGCTTAGATTTTGTCAAGTGTGCAATGATGCATCTGTACCCTTATTCCTGCGCAAAACCTCCAAAGTGTACTTGTGTTGTAATGCTGATTGTACTCGGTATTTCTCGTATTTCTTGCGCTGTATGAAAAGCGTGAAACGATTTAGGCCCTATGGTAGCCGCGCACTGTTCGAATTCCAGGAAATGTGATTCTCCTGCTGCAGGATGTAAATAGTGTGAGGGGGCAAGGCCATCGTCAGGATTTATATGTATTCCTTCCTGCAAATAAAACCAATTTCAATTTCCAAGTGGGCAGCCATATATTGTGGCTGTGCAGATTCCTGAAGAAAAAGGCGCTGAAATCATGGCACCTTTTATAAGAAAACGACCTCTGGCTACGACATCAACAGCTTTTTTATCCCCTTCTGTAACTTATAAAGCTGCATGGTTGTAGTTAATATAGCCTCTTTCTCATCGTACTGCGCTAATACATCAATTAGAGCAACATCAATTAGAACCCAATGTTCATATAATAGAGCTAAGCGTTAAAGGAACGAGGCAGAAAATTGAGGCCCATGGCAGATTACATCCTGCGATAAAGGCCTGCTAAACATTGGGAACATCTTTCGTTGTCGTGGTCTAAACTGACACACATGTCACCCTGGCTGCCACGTGTCTATAGGCGAAAGCTTTTTCGATATCACTCTGGTCTTTTCATCTTACAGTTACCCGTTTCAATGACACAACATCCGGGCCGTCACCTCTACCGCTGGCGTCCTCGCCACGTCCCGTCAACGAGGTAGCCGGTCGTGAGCTGTCCTCCACCGATCAGTGCGCTTGGTCGCCCTCACCTTTCGGTACATCCCACACCCCTGTATCACCTCCTGATTGGTCTGCTGTCTGGTCATATGATGGTGAGCAGCTGCTTCGTACGCGCAGAAGACGTACAGGATCGTCCACTTCCGGCTTGAACACGGTTCCGTGCTGCCGGTGCTCCTCGTGGCGCCTCTGTCGAGTGAATGGGAAACTATTGCGGAGGCGCAGTGAGAGTCGTAGGGGGATGCTCCACCTATATATCGTTTGCTACACCACGCTCCTGCCCGTGCCTTCACCTGTAGCAGCTGTACCCTGCGCGCTGTAGGAGACGACATAGCCGGTACCCGCCTATGGCTCTCACCGAGAAAGGTGCTCTGCGGAGCCCCCGCGTATTGTCCTTCGGTACTCCAATGGCACAGGCCACATTTAAGCAGGAAGTGAACGACCCTTTAGATATAAATAGCGTACAGTGCGTACGAAAAAGAATTTGCCTCACGTATCCGACGGCTCGGAAGATGAAATTGCGATAAGCGGTGCTGCGTATAGTGAATTATAGTTGCGATATCACGAACACAGCAAGGACAAGACGGTCCGAGCCGTTTTTCTATGCAACATCTTAAAGACCCCTTTCTGTCAGCATTGTCGGCCCCGGCGTTTTGAGCGGAAAATCAATGGCATGGCTCTGGTAGATGGTCCCTAGAAAGCAACCTTGGAGGCAGGTAGGCCACCTAGGCCTCTTGACATTGCGGCATTACCACGATATGCCCACCGAATAGCGAGCAAACTGCCCACGATTGCAGGTGGCTGTTAAATTAACAATTGGTTTCTCGGGAAGAGCAACTTGGGGGGGCACAAGGCCCACATCTGGGAGCACTTCCCATCGCAGGGCAGCGGCGCATCGTTTATCCTCTGCACCACTGCGCCAAGAGGGTTATGAGGACTCCCGGGGATGTATAAATGTTAAGTACAGGATAATCATCTGAATAGATTGGAATTAATCCATTGCTCTATCGCCTCACACCTTTAAAGCGGAGCTTAAGTGCCCCTCCAATTTAAACGATTTTTTTCTGTGAGGGGAGAGAAAATGACGGACAGGCATCGTTTGCAAATTTGCCACACCAGTCTGTCTCTCATACGGTGTCAGGTCGCATGTCAGATGACGCTATAACGGTGTTTTAATGTATTGGCGTTCCCAGCGGCAAAAATAGAATGCCGTTCTGCTGCTACCCTAGAACGATGCGGCCGCGTATCAGTCATGCCAGGTCCCTGTCTTATATATCTTCAGCGGTGGTCTGACACTCATTAAGAAACTAGATGCTCTGGGGACTCGTTCCCTTAGGTCTGCTTCCCGCGATGGGTCCTCCTTAGTTTCAAGATTAACTAACAAGGAAGGGCGCCGGCGTCGATGCAACATGAGCCCTGTGGACGGCGTGATTCTTGCGCGCATGCGCGTATATAGCACTTTCTCTTCGGTTGTCCCTTATTACAATCCCACAATACCGCTATCCCATAATACAATCCCACAATACCCTAGATTGAGGTAAGATCTAAACTTGTGTGCGCATTCCCACATCACTAGCCGACAACCAGATCAGAGCAACGGCGATGGAGCAAGCGACAGTTTTCTACCGATCACACCTGTGGTACAATAATGACAGTAGTATGGCAGTTATAAGCCTTGCTCATCTCCTCGACTATAGAGCGCCTCATGATCTTCTTTGGTTTAAAGTTTAAGAACGAAGAGTCTTAATCACATTGAGCCGGAATACAGTCAATTGCTTATTAGCGTATGCTTGATATGCATCAATTATTGTATATTTGGTGTTTCGATGGACTGACACCATGTTTTCATACTACTGGGGGTAACCTTTAATGGCATAGTGACTGAATAAAATGATGAGTTGTTACTCTATAGCATTTTGCTGTAATGCGAGCGCACTCTCATCGCACGTAGTGCTATGCTTTGGACAATACGCTTTGGCAACTCGTCCTTTTTAGTTATGACATCGCGCTCATGGTCCTTTAGCAGTCCTGAACAAATGTAAACTTCACTGATACGGGCGCATTCCATCCCAGTTCACGCAATACTTCAAAACCCTAGCTACTCGCGTCTTGCCAGTCTTTGAAGTTATGAGTCTTCTCTCTCAAGTTGAAAACGGGCACGTGCGCTACTCGCTGGACCCGCCGCGGTGGCTCAGTGGTTAGGGCCCTCGGCTACTGATGCGAAGTTCCCGGGCTCGAACCCGACCGCGGCGGTTGCGTTTTTATGGAGGCAAAACGCTAAGGCGCCCGTGTGCTGTGCGATGTCAGTGCGCGTTAAAAATCCCCAGGTGGTCGAAATTATCCCCGAGCCCTCCACTACGGCACCTCTTTCTTCCTTTCTTCTTTCACTCCCTCCCTTATCCCTTCCCTTACGGCGCGGTTCAGGTGGCCAACGATATATGAGACAGATACTGCGCCATTTCCTTTCCCCAAAAAACCAATTACTCGCTGGCCATACTTGGCAAAAATACGCGTTCATCGCCTTTGCCGTCTTAATCACGGCCTTTCCGCTGATTCCCCAATACGCGGCGTTTTCTAAAACTAATTCGAATGTTCGAAATAAGTTTCAACACATACCACAGAAATATTACTTATTTCAGTCATATCCGCCTTATAACGCACAGAAACGATGTTTCATTGCTTACTTCAAACTATCTTGCGCATTTTGCGAACAGTTGGCGGTTCACTGGAGATGTGGTGAGGATAAAAAATCTCTGATCTTTCAGCAGACACGTGTGACTATGCTGGCCGATAATCAGAACGAGTGCGAAATTCTTTATTCGTTCCTTATGGACTTCAAAATGTACGTGTGAGCACGCACTCAATGTCGGTTTCTTTTATAGAAGTGAAATACTTTAAGCGGAGGGAGCCGCTCGCATGCGTTTTTTAGTATTTCCTGTACTCAGTGACGTGCTCTATGTCTATGTATGGGTGTATTTCCTGCAGTAAAATTAGTTTGTGTGTAGCGTCCCCCGCGCCTTTCATCGCTCTAGGTCTTTCTTTTTTTACGCTAGGAATTAGGTGTGCCTATTAGAAACATGTGCTATCCAAACTTATTCATTTGCTAAGCTTAATGTTTCCTTTCTTTACGAAAACAGCCGTCATTGTCTGCACGCGTCCTTGTTTTCGTTGCAGGAACCCCGATCCCTCACTGCATGACAGTTCAAGGAAGCGGAAAGGATGTCATCGCAGGCCAGGAAGGTGGCTTTTGGGCGCAGCAAGGTAGTCCACAACCATTGCCTCAAGGGTTGAACCACGGCATGCTTAGGCCTGGCAGCAGCTACGGAGAAGCAGTCGCTTTTTCACCCACATCCGTCGCCTCGGACGAGGCGATGATACCCGCAGATGTGCCATTCGGAAGTCTGTCACTGCTGTCCCCATTCGATAAGAGTGGGTCGGTCGAGTTTTCGCCCTCACCACAGGACGCAGTGCCACATCTCAGATCTTCTGTGCAGCACCATCCAGAGACGTAATAATCTCCTGTTTTACTTGTCCGCCATTCTTTGTATGGTCTTGGTAATCCTCTAACTGCACTGCCTTTCGTCCTGCCGCTGAGCGTGTTTCTTTTGCAGATTTTTTTCCTAGATGCATCCTACTGGGCTCCCTAAATATTCATAGTAACGATAAAACGCGACGTCAAAAGATCTAGCGTTGTAATAAATTAGGACACTGTATTAAAAATTAAATAAGTGCGTATGTTGCAGTTTAGGACTTGGTATATGCCATCGAGCGTGAAATACCGTATTTCTCTTGTGGCATGTATACGTTTGAGAAAAGGGTAGGAGCTGCTGGCATCCCCGTTTTGAGTTAACTATTAAATATAATAGATGCACCTTTCGAGCTGTTATTTTTTATTTTCGAAAATCAGTGACATGTGTGCTGTTAACATCGCGCCTGCACTCTTCTAGTTAAAATAAAGATTGTGCTTTCAACGCGACTCACCATTAGGCAATGACAGCACTGTTTGAAGAGCCTCACACGAGCCTTCAGAAGTTTTTCAACGCTGATTTCGTTGGCAAGTAATGGAGCGTTCTAGTGACACCTCTATTTCCTCCGATATTTCCTGGCGCATCTACGGTTAGCGCCCCGAGAGATACTGAACTGATGCTATCCTAGAGTTAATTCTTAGTGTGATGCAGCTGTGGCTTCTACTAATCATTCTCTCAGTACAAATGACTCTACAAATGGCTGCTTATTCTATGCCTCCGGCACTTTACCGACTTCCGTCGGTATGGCGGTTGTTTGTGGGGCCCTCCCCGCAGATGCCTTTCTGGCCCGGGCAGCCAGGCGTATCGCTGATCATAACAGAGTGCAAAAGCCATGAACTCTGGCCCGTAGCGTAATGGCACTCAGGAGCGCCCACTTATTGTCTAGGTCAGCGGGACCTCTTGTCAGTTGTGCCGGCAGTTATGTCAGTTGTACTGCGGCACGACTGCCAGTGGCACTACCTGCGTTCCTTTCATCTTGCGATGGAAACCCGAGTGAGCGGAGCAGTTCAGCAAATTTCTCTGATTTATTACTGTTAAATATTTGAAAAGAGTGTAGTTCTTTTCCAAATTCACCAGAAAAATTTTGTACCCGCTGCTCTGAGGTGACCGAGTTATCAGGAGCTCTCAAGTCAGCATTGCCTCTACTTCTATGAGATGAACGGAACGAGCATATCTTGAGCGAATCAAACAAGCGCTGCCCATCTGTATGCTTGTGGTCTCTGTTTCTTTCCTACTTTCACTGACGCCATGAAGCGCACTTCTGAGCAAACAAGCGTTTTCGCTGCATAGACTTCTGGTGACAGTGACAGCCACGACGGCTAACTATGGTGCTGTCACTGAAAGTGCACAGCCATGCCTAAAGGTCCTGTTGAATTATCAGTTTAAAGGTCGAGAAATGGGCCGTGGTGTGTTTGAGCACTTTCTGGAGGCGTTGAGATAACCGCGTAACCAATGCTGCAGAGAAATCTCCACATGCACACTGATTACTCAACCACCACGTCTCTTTCCGCTTTGGCCGCATGGAGCCATGCTTGCACTCCATGAAAAAATTAACGGCTGCGCAAATCAGGACACAGACAGGAAAGAGACACCACATGCCAAAAATTTTTAGATACGTAGATGACTTCTTGGTGATACTAAAAACTACTAACTCTGCATTGACGCTCCCCAGCACAGTGGAAAGAATTTTATCCGCGTTTAGACAACAAGGAAAAGGACTGGCTTTTACTCACGAACTACCAGACAACAACAGCTTGCAGTTTTTAGATATTAATATCAAGTTTTCAGATGGGCGAGGGTGCTGGATGTATTCCCCCCGAGCAAAAAAGGAACTGCTTCCGTACGTATCAGCGCACTCAAAGACAGTAAAAAGAGATATCGCTTCTCTTTGCCTCGAGTCTGCATTGCTTAAGTCCTGTGCTCACATGGCTGAAGCTAGCTTCAACCATCAGATCGAAAGGCTCCAAATGGCTGGCTTCCCGTGTTCTGTCGTTTGCAGCGTAGCAGAGACCCTCCTTCAAAAAATGAAAGGCAAGAAGAAAAAATACCTTGCTAAGCCGGGGTCAAGAAGACCACAAGTGGTCCCCTATATACACCGAGTGGCGCACAGTTTGGAGAAGGTTGCTGGCCGGTTCGACGTTCCTGTCGTTTTCTCCGCGCCAAAAAAGCTGAGCGGGTTATGCTCGCGGATAGGCCAGAAGAAGAAAGCCCTGTGTGAAAAGAGGCACGGCAAGCAATTCGTATCCTGTGCTGTCAGAGTGGTTTATGAAATCCCACTGACGTGTGGAAGGGTCTATATAGGCCAGACGGGTCGGTTCATTAACGACAGGGCACGGGAGCATGAGAAAACGTTAGAAAGCGGAGCCGAGTCAAATTTGCCTCCCCATTGTAGACTGCAAGTGTGAGCCGGTGTTTAACGGAATAAGGATTCTGGGCGGAGTCGCGATCAGGTGGCGCGTGAAATACTTGAGGCCTTTATGATAAAAAAGAAAGGAAGCACATGTGTCAGCGACGCCTCGGTATTCCTCCGTAGAAATGAAGTTTCCTTCCTAGACAGTTTTTTTGTGACATCATGTTCGGTGCTACTTTTCTGTCTAGCATTTCTAGCGGCCGTCTGCTGTTTGTTTAGGTGGGTTGTTAATTGTTTTATTGGTTTTATCTTTCTTTTTCTGACTGCTTTTGCTTCATATGTTTGACTCTGCTTTTGCTACGATTGTTATTGGTTTATTACTTTTTTTATATTTTGTTTTTTGGTTTCTGACTGCTTTTGCTTCTCCTTTATGACTCTGCTGTTGCTACGATTGTTTGACACTGCTTTTGCTAAGAGATGGCCCCTTTGTTTCGGTTTTTTTAATTCCTTTGATCAGAGTTATCTGTTAGTCTAATCTGCAGTATATAGTCTGTTAACCTGATGTAGTGGCTTTTCATACCACGTGCTGGGTTCGAAGTGATAATGGAATGAGTATCATGCTTGAGCGGAACTGTTTAAATATGCCACCTTTCCATAGAATAAACAGTTGGTAGTGCGCATGTGGTGTCTCTTTCTTGTCTGTGTCCTGATTTGCGCGGCCGTTCATTTCATCATACACCAACTCGCCCCTCAGGCCGTTATTCTTGCACTCCAAGTTTCTGTCGGGACAGTCGGCCTAGATGAATGGTGAATGGCGACAGCGCTACAATAAAGTAGAAAAAAACGAACAATGTCTCTTTTCGCTCGGTCACCGCTACACACAATGCCTACATTCTGTCACACAACCACATCCTGCTCTTTCTACCACGTTTTCTTGCACTCCAATTGTAACAGTGTCCTTGTCAACTACTCCCTGCTCGTCCACATGGTGCATCCCCTGTCGCGTCGCAGATAGCAAACTGCCGCCTGGAGCGTACCCATTTCAAATGTCGTTCCACGGAAACAGTCTATCGCGTGTTAACCATTATAAAAGGTCATATATTGGGGCGAAATTATTAATGACGGCTTGTGTTTATCATTCCCGTGGCAGAAATGAATTTCATTCGCTTGGCAGCTGCGTTCTTGGCATTCTAGAGCTAATTACACCGTTTAGAGCGAACGATACATACACGGAGAAGTGTTTGGGCGTCTGCGCATTTAGAATTTCGTTTACTTTTACTTTTCTTAGCAATAAAATGAACTAAAGAACACAGGCATGTGTACATGGTAAATGTTCGTGCCACAGTGAGTCGCCGAACCGTCCTTTTCTTGATTCTTGAATAATTATGCAATATGTGTGATAGCTATTTCATACTAAGGCTCCAATCTCTGAAAGTGTCTACAACTGTGTCGAACAGATAGTAGTATGTCGAGAAGCGTTCCTTTGACAATGTCACTCCACAGTTCCAAGTGGGGTTTTTTACGCATGTATGTCAGGTTTGCCGCGTTCCACCTTCACAAAGATTCTACCAGCATCTTTATGTATACATGTTAACACTCTAAATATGGCAATAGGCGACGGATTTGCTGCAACTTGCGATTAAATATCTCTCACCTGTGCCTGCATCTGCGCTCACAACGTATACGGTCTATGATTTTGGACAGAGTATAAACTCATAGCAAACGTATTGCTCCAATTATAGTTGTTGCAACGGGCGCTGCTGGGAAAACTGTCCTAATCTTTATGCTTAAAGTCATTTACTGGAGTAGCGCAAGTATCGGAACACTTCAAATGCGGAAGCCGTAACCGTCGTGATAAATCCGTCCTGTCTCGCACAGGCTGGAGTTTGTGCCTCCTGCCACTATGCCACCTGCCGCAGACACGGACACGCAACAGCCACGTGACGTAGGACCCAGCCACCCTGAGACACCCTCTCCGGATGCCGTCTGGCAGACTAGTCTCAAGCTGCCCAGCACGGTAAGCAGCCCTCAGCAGTCTCCTTGCACACGTAGTACAGCACCTTAGTAATCTTAACCTGCTAATACCCCTGTCACACGGGACTTCTTCTCGGCCTTTGCCGTAAAGTTGTCTTATTGCACTAAAGGAGGAAAACCGAAAAGGAGCAGCGACGCTGCTACACGGCAAATCCAAAGGAGCTAGAACGCGGCCTCCGTGAATGCCAAAAGTCACCGCTATTTGAGAAGCGGCGCTAGTAACATTATGAAATTAAAGTAGACGGTAGCACTTCAGCTAAGAGTGCTTTCGTTTATGTTGGAAAAAGTAGCTATCACGATAATAAACGAGTGTTCTGACGGTGAGAAACGAATATTTTGAAACAATTTTTTTTTTTTCATCGTTCTCGGTCCGACCACGGTAGGCGCACTTTTCCGTTCGGCTCCTCGTCGTGTTCGAGAAGCGTGCTTTGTTGCTTGTGTCTTTGTGCACACAAGCAAACTAAAAACACGCACACAACAAAGAGCAAACGAAGAAAAAACAGCAAAGCGAGATGCTCAAGCACGTGTGTGTCGATGCGGCTGCTGAAAAGCGTTCAAGTCCTTTCTTAGCAGTGTGGATGTCTTTAGTCATAGCCTTTTCTACGGTTAAGTGCACTGTAACGCAAAATTAACCACTAAATAAGATAAATTAGATATTTTTTTACGGTTTCAAAACTAAAAATTGCGTCAATTTTTTATTCTTTGAGCTCGCTAGCTGGCGCTGCCGTCTGGGTTGCTCCTTTAAGCAACTTTAAGGGCGCTGACGGCCGTCTTTATTGCTACGGACCTTTATCGCAAAGGTCTCGACGCTTTGCCGTGTAGATGCGCGTCACGCACCTTTGGGGCAAAGGACCTTAATTTCTAAGGCCTTACAAGTGCCCGTGTGACCGGGGTATAAGAGTGCTTAGCATTTGCAGACGTAAATGTGGTTGGTGCATGGCTGGCGAGCAGGTGAACGGCTGCGGATTAACCCCAACTGAGGACCGAACGCTGGAAGAGGAGGAGTGGAAGGTCGTTTGTGCGTTGGTCGTCTTCACCGCAGCTGTGGTTGGCGCCACCGCTGTGGCCACGCTACTGGTACGCCGCAGAATCAACTCGGAGCCGCAGCTGTGCACCAGCGACGGCTGCCTGGCGCACGCAGTTTGGCTGAGTAGCCGCATAAACCACAGCGTAGATCCTTGCGAGGACTTTTCCGCTTTCACGTGCTCTACGTGGACGCCATCACCCGACGTCTCCAACAAGGCACTGGAACACGATTTGCTCGCCGCGTGGTTTTCCGGACTCGATCCACTCCTGGAGGCTGGCGCCAGTCGTCTCTTAGCTGCTGCGAAAGCGCACGCAGCCTTCCGCACCTGCATGGACCAGGAGCCCTCACACGCGGCTGTGACCTTGGCTTCGCTTCGAGACTTCATGCGCGAGCGTCATATACCGTGGCCAGAAGTGCCACTGACGGACGTTTCTCCTCTCGGCGTGCTCCTGGACCTGGCCTTCAACTGGCAGCTGCCTTTCTGGGTGAGCCTCCGGCTGCAGCGCGGCGAACTCGGTGACCGGACATTACTGCTGAGCAGGGGGAGGTACGTGCCTTTCTGGGCCAGCCACCACATGGCGTTGATTTCGAGGCATGCCTACGAGAGCTACTGGGAAAAATATCAGGCCGTTTTCGCGCGTGCTGGTGCGCCATTGCTAAGTGCGGACGAGGCCCACAAGATGGCCGCGATGATGAGCGATGTCCTCGAAAGGCTGCTGGCCGTAGAAAAGCGGAAGACACCAACACCGGTCCGCTTCCAGCTGCAAAACATTGTAAAGTTAACCGGGAACATCAGTCTTGTATCGTGGATGGCTGCGCTGAACGAAAACGTAAAATCCACACCAAATTTTACCGATGGTGAAGTGGTCTCTGTCAGTGATGCCGCCCTGATTCAGGCCGTGGATGCTTTGTTCGGAAGCTACAGCCGCATCGAACTCTTGCAGCATATAGGGTGGTTCTTCGTGCTGACTCTCGCGCCATTGGGAAACATCTCCATGCTTGACGAAGGCTTAGTTCAGATCGCACGGCCTGTTTTCTGCGCCTCTGAAGTAGAAGCGTCGTACGGCGAGCTTCTTGCATCTCTACATGTACGCGCACGATTCTCGAAAAAGGAGCGCGCTGAAATTACCCTTGCGCTGGTCAATATTACGCGAACCGCCCTGGATAAGATTAGCTCAGTCCGCTGGAGCAATGATGTGTCGAAGTTGACAGCGCTGAAGAAGCTGGAACAAGTCAAGATAGTTCTCTGGCCATCAGATGACTTGCTGAGATTTTCAACCCTAAATGAGATGTACGCGCCGTTCTTGTCTCAAGCGGACACGTTCATTGCGTTCTGGCTTGACGGCCATCGTCGTCTTCGAGAGCTGACAGCCGATCATCAGTACAGCCTGATGCTATCGCTGCCCAGCAACTCGCAGCTGCCGCTCTTTGACTACGACCGCCTGCTGGACGCGGTCGGTGTTTCAGTGGCAGCACTGTCTGCTCCTCTCTACTACGGCCGAAGCACTCCTGTCATGCTCTACAGCGGCTTGGGATTCGCATTCGCCCAGCAACTAGTGAAGGCCTTGGACAGCGTGCAGCTTGAGGTGAGTTGAAACTATTCAGGCAGCAGCAGCTTGCTTGCTTTAAACATTTCATCTTTAATATATGTAATATATGCAGTAATTATTAGGTATTGTTGTTTGTGTATATTGCGTCTAGGAAAGATGAAAACGTTGCGCTCACCTTGAGGCTTTCTACGGTTAGCCTCTGCACCAGCCCAAATGTTAATGGCTCTTCAGGTTCGGCTTCGGCGTACCGTAGCAGACAAAGGACAAAGGTCAAATGTCGGGTACCTTGGGGACAAGGGAAAATACATTTTTCCCTAGCAGCTCCAGTATTTCTCCCAAGCCCACTCGAGCTAGAAGCTTTAGCCGAGCAAACCCACATCAGCGGCGTCGTCTTTCGGTGGTCCAAAACCAAGGCGCCTCGCACTCATATGCAAGGCCAGACGAAAAAGCTGTAAATGAAACGATGTTCATTCTACTGAAGAATGAACGTACAACTGGTGCACATGTGTGCTCATATATCAAAGTGGGTACGCATGTATTGTGTACACATTGTGACAGCTTCCGCCGGTGTTGCCAGGCGCCAGCATTAAGAACGACACATTGTTTGAAAAAAAAATTGTAGGAAAATGCCTGCGCTTAATCGCCAGTTTCTGCGGAATATAATCGCAAAACATGTCTATCCTTACTGTTTTCTAAAGCGATGCGCATTGAAATTCATACTTCCGCTGCCACTTTGTCGCATAGAACTGCCCATGTAATTAGTGTTATAGATATAGTATCACCGTGTTAGTTCAGATTTCACGTGAACAGAGATTTTTTAATTATCCGAGTGTCGAATCAAAGCGGGACCAAAAAAAAAACCAAAACAGGGTGTCCGCCAACAAAATACCTGTATTACGTGAAAAAAAAATGTGTAATCGCTCCTTGATTCATGGAACAAATTGGGTTTGGAAGAACTAATTTCCGCAATTCCATCGTGTAGCACAAATATACAGATATGTCACCGAGGACACCTAGCACTCATGACTTCAACACCCTCCCGCTCCCTTCCTCGCGGACACACAAATAACTCGCGAGCAAAAACAACTCCCTCCGTGCGCTAGCACGACATAAGGTAAAACGATTAGAGGTCCCGCGCCAGCACGCAGCGGCGAGGAGGAGGCAACTTGCGAAGGGCAGCAGAAAGCACAAAAGCTTTCCATCGCTCGTTCACTATCATCATCGCCCAACCTCCGACGCCCTGTTCACGTCCGAGCTTCGCCGCCTGTCCATATTGACCAAAGCGCGGTCCGATTGCTCCCAATTAACGAGATTTTCACGCTATAAATTTGTGCACACATTTCTCGGAACCGAACCGGGCATCCAAATTATCCAGTTTTCTTAATTAACGGCGTAAATATTAACGAGGTTTCACTGCAGCACCCAAGCCTCAGCCAGTGAGCGTTGACTGGTATCAAAGGCCATGAGTGTATGCGCAATCATGGCGGCGCGTCACGTTTTCCTTAGAGGATACGCATGCAATGTGGAAGCGTAGAAAACATTGTCTAGAGCAATAATGCCAAAATTAGAGCCTGAGTGCTACGCCAATAGTATCGTCTTAGTGCGACTTAATGTTTTTTCAGATTTAAAGCAAGGGCATGTGTAAGAGTTAGGGAGAATAAATCGCGTCTGTCTTCGATTGGCCGTTGTAAACCTTAGCTACAAGCTGTGATGTTCACCATATATGCTTAAGCAAATCATCAAGCATTTCATTATCTAGCATTTGTTTGGGGCGAATTCAGGTGAACATTGTCCGGTAACTCCGCAATCCTGAGACCGCATAAGAAGCCGAATGAATGAAAAACTTTATTGAATTCTTTTGGTCAGTTCCGGAGAGTCTCCTTGCAGCTGCGTCTTGGCGCTTACCGCAGCCGCCGCCGCCGTCGGGGGCTCCTTAGCAAGGGTGGTCCCTCATTCCAGGGCTCCACTGGTCCTGGCCACCTCGCACGCGTGCTGCACCAATGCCCTTTGGGCGGTGAGCTCGCTGCTGGTGAGCAAGCCGAACTTATTCGCAAAATTTCGAGCATTGGTGTCCGGGTGGTAATCAGGAAAAAGAAAAGCTACGCCGACAGCAGGATTTGAAACGCCACCGGCACTAACAGCAGCGCGGTTCGCTTTAAGGTTTCATTTTTCAAAGCCGTTATGTTTGGATTGCTGTAGCTTCAGCATTTCGACAGAGCTGCGGATTTAGCCTGCAAAGTATGACCTCAAACGCCTAGCATCCTCGCCAGCATGTCTATCGGCATTCTATATCGTCCAATGCTTTAAGTTCTCAGCAGAATTATCATATCTAGTGGTGGTGGTGGTGGAAAAAATATATGATTATTTACAAGAGAGGTTGGGCACGCCACCATCAGTTCCGCTGGTAGAAACCTGATTCCATGACAGCTTTTTAGGGAGACTTTCTTAATATCGGAAGAAAAGTAACCCCGAAATAAGACTCCATATGTAAACTGTGGGGTTAAACGCCCCGAAGCGGCACATGTGCTTTGAGCGACGCTGTAATGAGCGCTCCGGATTAATTTACGTCGCCTCGGGATTGAACCTGCGCTGGCATTGTTTTTGGACTTTGCCAGCGCCGGTTAAATCCCCAGGCGACGTAAATTAATGCGGGGCGCTCACTACAGCGTCGCTCAAAGCACATGTGCCTCTTCGGCACATGTGCAAATACTGAAATTAACGATTTTCACGCCGTGCAAATATATGTATATATATTATATATACATATACATATATTATATATATATATATTATATATATATATATATATATATATATATATATATATATATATTGTTACGTGCTTTGCACGCACGGGGGTTTATTCAAAGAGGGGACCGGTCGAAGCAGGATGGAAGCAGGAAGCCTAGCAGCGTCCTTCAGCTCTCTCTTTTTCTTCCTCCTTCTCCGCGGGTCAGTCCTTCATCTTCTGCTTCTTCCGTCGAGGTTCTGTGGAAGCACGTTACATTTCCCTCCTCGCAGACGATGCCCGTCGGGCGAGTTAAACAGACCGTCTGGGATGGAATCGCTTGAGGCGGGCTACATGCACCACCTGAGATTGGCGTGACCGTCGACCACTAGCAGTTAGTCGTGCTATAACGTAATTAACGTCACTTATGCACTCCAACACAACAAATGGTCCAGTGTAGTGGGATAGCAGTTTCTGACACAGACCACGCTTGCGTAGAGGGGTCCACAACCACACAATGTCACCAGGAACATAAGAAACTTCTTGGTGTTGGACGTCGTAGCGGTTCTTGGAACGCTCTTGCGAAGATAAAATTCGAACGCGGGCAAGCTGGCGAGCTTCTTCAGCTCTGCAGAGTGTGGTCGCAAGAGAAGGTTCATCGTGGATGAAAAATGGTAGCATGGTGTCAAGGCCGCAGCGAGGCGAGCGAGCATAGAGCAGGTAAAAGGGGCTGTAGCCAGTTGTCTCATGTTGCGCGGTGTTGTACGCATGAGTGATGAACGGGAGTACGCCATCCCAGTCCTTATGATCTGCAGCGACGTACATGGCAAGCATGGTGGTGAGCGTACGATTAGTGCGTTCTACCACACCGTTCGTTTGGGGATGATATGGCGTGGAGTGGCGAAAACTGCAGCTGCTGAGGCGGAGAAATTCTTCAACAACGTCCGCTGTAAATTGACGTCCACGGTCGCTAATGAGAACTGCAGGAGGGCCGTGCCGAAGAATGACGAATCGAAGTAAGAAGTTAGATACTTCAGACGCAGTAGCAACTGGTATCGCGGCTGTCTCACAATAACGGGTTAAGTGGTCTACGCACACAAGAATCCATCGATTTCCTTTATAGGATCGTGGGAAAGGTCCAAGGAGGTCAATGCCAACTTGCTCAAACGGGGCTGTTGGAGGTGTGATTGGCCGCAATTTGCCCGGTGGACTTGAAGTCGGCAGCTTAAAGCGCTGGCATTGCACACAGCTGGCTACATAGTGCTGGATGGTTGAACGCATGTTAGGCCAGTAAAATCGTTGTTGTGTGCGGTGGCGTGTGCGTGTCACTCCCAAGTGCCCAGACGTGGCGTCGTCGTGCATCATTTCAAGAACTGTGATTCGTAGGCTTTCGGGTACGACAAGAAGCATGCGTGCTCCTCCAGAAGCGAAATTCTTCTTATAAAGCAAACCGTCGCGAATGCAAAAAGTATTCTTTACAGAATCTTGAGCGGCATCAAACAAAGAGGTTAATGTTTGGTCCTTGCGTTGCTCAGTTCGAAAAACTTGAAGATCGGGGAAGGCTTGTGAAAGTGACGACAAGTATTCATCAAAGTTGTCTGCGTCGTCCTCAGTCGTTAGAAGCGGCAAACGGGAAAGACAATCGGCATCTGAGTGTTTACGGCCGCTTTTATGCACAACAGTGAAATTAAATTCTTGTAGGCGCAAAGCCCATCGAGCAAGCCGGCCACAGGGGTCACGAAGACTCACTAACCAGCAAAGCGAGTGGTGGTCGGTCACGACGGTGAAAGCATTCCCGTACAGATAGGAGCGGAAGCGCTGTACAGCGAAAACAACGGCGAGACATTCTTGCTCAGTAACCGTGTAATTTCTTTCGCTCTTACTCAACGAACGGCTGGCATATGCTACCACGTGCTGATCGTGACCATGGCGTTGTATAAGTACAGCGCCGATACCGATACCACTTGCATCAGTGTGCACTTCAATTGGTGCAGATGGGCAGAAGTGGCGTAGGATGGGGCCCGAGGTCAAAAGAAATTTCAGATGCCGGAAAGCTGCGTCACATTCGCTGGTCCAATTGAACGGTGCATCTTTATGCAGCAAACACGTGAGTGGGTAAGCGATGTCCGCAAACCTAGCTATAAAGCGTCGAAAGTACGAGCAGAGCCCTAAAAAACTCTGCAGCTCTTTCACTGATTGAGGCACCGTAAAACTTTTGACAGCTTCAATTTTCTTTGGATCTGGTCGAACACCTTCTTTATCAACTAAATGACCAAGAACAATTGTTTCACGGTTCCCAAAATGACATTTCTTGGAATTGAGGATAAGGCCAGCTCGTTCCATGCAATCAAGCACAATATCCAGACGGCGGTTGTGCTCACTAAACGTTTTGCCAAAAATTACAACGTCGTCCAGATAACATAAACAAATTTGCCACTTGAGGCCACGCAGGATTGTATCCATGAACCGCTCGAATGTTGCAGGTGCATTACATAATCCGAAAGGCATAACGTTGAACTCGTAAAGTCCGTCTGGTGTAATGAATGCCGTTTTTTCCCTATCTGCAGCGTGCACGGGGATTTGCCAGTAGCCGGATCTCAAATCAATAGAAGAAAAGTATGAAGCGGAGTGCAGACAATCAATTGCGTCATCTATACGTGGAAGCGGGTAGACGTCCTTCTTCGTGGCCGTATTTAAGCGACGGTAGTCAACACAGAACCTCCATGTGCCATCTTTTTTCTTAACAAGGATAACTGGAGCCGCCCAAGGACTGGAGGATTCTCGAATTATGCCTCGCTTTAGCATCTCTTGAACTTGGTCATCTATTAACTTACGTTCAGTGGCTGAGACTCGATAGGGCTTCTGGCGTATAGGAGGTGCGGAGCCGGTGTTGATCGTGTGATGAATACGACTGGTAGGCGGTGGTGTTGAATCGTCTTTGGCAAAGTCGAACACGAACACGTGTTTCAGAAGGAGTTCCACTAGAGTGCGACGCTCGGTTGGGGAAAGAGCCTGATTAATCATAGCCTTAACTTGGGTCTCCATATCTCTTTTCACGTGCTGCTCACTGACAGAGTTGGTTAACGCCGCGACGAAACCTGACACACCTTCCTCGAAACGGGCGAGTTTGAGGCCCCGGGGCAACACAGCTGGCTCTTCAGAGTGGTTCACTGTCCACAGCTCGGTACGGCCTCTCACCACGGGAACGACGCAACGAGGCACGACGATACTCTTCTTAGAGCAGGCGAGTGTCGTAGGCTCTACCACAGCTTCAAAAGATTCGCACTGATTGTGAATAGAGGAAACCCGCACGAATGCTGCAGAGAAAGCTGGTACAATAGTATCTTCTTCCACCGCAAATGCTCCAAAATCCGGTGTCGAGTTATCCACAAGAGCTGAAAGTAACGAAGAATTCAAAGCAACTTCTCCCGTACGACAGTCTAAAGTTGCACCACACTCTTGCAGAAAATCAATCCCAAGAATCACATCATGCGTTGACCGTGGTAGCACTGCGAATTCTGTTCTAAACGTTAGACCACCAATAACAACATCCGAAGCACACACACCAAGTGGAACCAAAGGTTCACCACCGACACCACGGAATAACGCTGCACGGTCACCACTAAACATCACTTTCCTACCTAAACGATTCTTAAACCTCAAACTCATAACGGATACGGTAGCACCAGTGTCCACAAGAGCCATTGTTTTCACACCATCAATAAACACTTCCAGTTTGTTCTTCAACATAAACACGGGCAGAGGTAGATTGGACGTCATCGACTCGCCGGCGGCCTCACCTCCATCGGCCGCGCCTCCTAGTTTCCCGGAGGCGGAGGGGATGCACGACGTCGAGGAGAAGGTGACCGCCGTTGGCGCTGAGGTGGCGGCGTCACACTGCGGTCAGATGCGGGTGATGAACTCCGCAAATTGCTCGGACGGTACGGGTCCCAAGCGGACGTTGGGGGTCTCTGCTGCGCGGTGTGCAGTTGCCCGTAAGTATTCGCCGGGGGTTGGCAGTCTTGAGAAGTTGGGAAACGACGGCGGCAATATCTAGCGATATGCCCTGCAATGCCACACCGGTAGCACAAAGGTTGAGAGCGCCAGCGACCGCCATAAGAGTCCTGGCGAACAAAGTCGCGACGTTGGCTGAAGCCAGAATCTCGCTGCTGACGAACCACGTCTTCTGGGTAGGTGGGCCTCCTTTCTGTCGGCTGGTGGCGATAACGTTGGGCAATGTTCCGATCGTCCATGGGCAAAGTGCCGTTGGGTGGAGCCCACGGAGTCGACAGGGCGGCAACATCTTCCTCCGGTGCAGAACTGTGCCGCAGATATTGTGTGTGGCAGAAGGTATCCCGGGATCTGGACAATTCCTCGCGCACAATCTCTCGAATCATATCAGCCATAGAATTTGGAGGACTGGCTTCAACACTGGCTATAGAGGTGACATTGGCCAATCTTCCGAATTTAGGGGTGATTCGACGCAGCTTAAGAGCTTCAAATGTTCTGCAATGTTCTATAACGTCAGCGGTGGTGCTCAGGCTCTCTTTGCTAATCAGGAAATTGTAAACATCTTCCGCAATTCCTTTTAGAAGGTGGCCGACTTTGTCTTCTTCAAGCATTCTGGAGTTAACTAGCTTGCATAACTTTAAGATGGCTTCGATGTATGCCGTGCAAGTTTCTCCGGGTACTTGCGCGCGGTGAAGCAATGTCTGTTCCGCACGCTTCTTCTTTGCGGATTCATCCCCAAAATTTTTCTTTATCTCGGTCGTAAAGGTAGCCCATGAACTCAGTGTATCCTCATGATTGTCGAACCAGTCAAGGGCAGTGGCGGCAAGGAAAAACACAACGTTAGCCAGTTTAGTAGCAGCGTTCCATCGATTGTATTTGCTCACCCGCTCGTAGTGTTTCAGCCACTCGTCAACGTCCTCTTCAGGTTTTCCAAAAAATGTGCGGGGCTCTCGATAATGTGGCCAGTTGTTCGCTGTGGATAGCCCGGGTTGCTCAGCATTGTCGTCTCCAGGCATGTCCGATGGCAGTGGTGGGAAGCCTGCGAGTCTACGGCTCCTTCGGTAGATGGAATGCTCCGTGGTCGATACCCGGCACCTCTCACCAACCTGTTACGTGCTTTGCACGCACGGGGGTTTATTCAAAGAGGGGACCGGTCGAAGCAGGATGGAAGCAGGAAGCCTAGCAGCGTCCTTCAGCTCTCTCTTTTTCTTCCTCCTTCTCCGCGGGTCAGTCCTTCATCTTCTGCTTCTTCCGTCGAGGTTCTGTGGAAGCACGTTACAATATATATATATATATATATATATATATATATATATATATATATATATATATATATATATATATATATATATATATATATATATATATATATATATATATATATATATATATATATATGTTGTAGTGTGGTAATCTTCATCGATATAACCACTGACATGCGTCGCGTGCTGCCGCTCTCAAGGACGAAGAAGTTGTTCGCTGCCTTGCTCTTTCGCCACGCCTGACGCTTCGCTGCGAGTCTCCCCTGAGCGGCTGGAATCATCTGGGTTCACCGAATAAACACACCCCTACAATTGGTGGAGGTGCTGGGTACGTTCCCGTCCACCCTGGAACTAAGAAGCCGCACGTTACCCTCTGCTTCCAGCATGCCGGATGACACTGCCACGACATCGTCGCCCCTCCCAACCACCGTGCTGTGTTCTGGAGCTCTACGGCAGCGTGATCCGTGCTTCTTCAGTGGCACAGCCGACCAGGACGTCGACGATTGGTTGGCGGCATATGAGCGCGTCAGTAGCTACAACAGATGGGACGACGCTATCAAGCTAAGCAATGTAATCTTTTATCTGACTGACGTGGCGAACCTCTGGTTTCGCAACCATGAGGCAGACCTACCATCTTGGTCTGCATTTAAAAAGAATTTTGCAGAAGTGTTCGGCCGCCCTGCAGTTCGCAAGCTCCGGGCAGAACAACGCTTGCGTGAGCGCACTCAGCAAGTCGATGAGTCGTTCACTAGTTATATAGAGGACATCGTGGACCTATGCAAGCGTGTCGATCCGCTAATGACTGAAGCGGATAAGATCGAGAACATCATGAAAGGCATCTCTGACGACGCGTGCCAAATGCTCTGGGTAAAAAATCCTGCCACGGTGAGTGACGTGATCAAGCTTTGCCAGAGCTACGACGTGCTTCGTAAGAAGCGCGCTTCTACCCGGCGGTCCGGTGTTAGAGACGACGCCATCTCTACACTTGCGCTGGGCGGTTCTACCCCATCAGAGGACAGCCCTTTACTTCAGCAAATCAAAGCCTTCGTTCGAGAAGAGGTCGCCCGCCAGCTATCGCTGGTCCCTCAGTTACAGGATAGTGGCCGCCTTGTTCCTGACATGGCTCCGTCTTTGGCCCCTACCATACGGCGTGCCGTTCAAGATCACATCGCTGACGTTCTTCCTCCCAGCTCCATGCTCCCGCCCAGCCCTGTGCTGCCGCCCAGCCCCGTGCCAGCGCAAGTAACGGCACCACTGACTTACGCCCAAGTTGCGGCCAGGCCGCTCATGCCATCAGCATCTCTTTCCTACCAGGCCGCTCCTTCCAACCTTCCTTCGCCTTTGCCTGGGTCTGCATTCCATGTCCCTATTCCAAGGGTACGCCAACGCCCTACGAACCCTTGGCGTACCGCGGACAACCGACCAATCTGCTACTCTTGCGGGCTGCCGGGCCATGTCGCACGCCTTTGCCGCCAACGCCTTCCACCTTCTCGACCTGAACTATGGAACTACTCCTACAATACAGACCAGCCCTCGCCGAGAAATCCGCCCAGTTCCGAATTTGTATCTCGTGACAATCAAACGTACACAGCTCGCCGATCACCTTCCCCTCGTCGCCGTTCCCCGTCCCCACTCCGACGTTCTACCGGCACCGTTGAGGGAAACTAACAGTCGCAGTTCCCGGGGCAAGAACTGCGCTTGGTTCGAACTCTTCAAGTCCTCGGTGTTCTCCCACTAACGTAATTCAAGTGTTTGTCGACGGCGTCGCAGTACTCGCTCTAGTCGACACGGGCGCTGCCGTATCAGTCATCAGTGAAGCTCTTTGCCGTCGTCTTCGTAAGGTGACCACCGCACTTTCCGACTTTTCGCTTCGCACCGCCTCATCACAGCGCATTCATCCCTCAGCGGCGTGCACGGCCCGTGTTCTCATCGAAGACGTCTTATACACCATCGAGTTTATTGTACTGTCTCGCTGCTCACACGACATCATCCTGGGCTACGATTTCCTTTCCACTCATCATGCCGTTATTGACTGCGCCCGCGCGGAAGTTTCCTTTTTGCCTCTTTGTGATACCGTCTTGTGTGACGTCCCTACCCGGCCTGCAAAACTCCTCGTCGCCAGTGACACAGACATTCCTCCATTTTCTGCTGCCCTCGTTCCACTCTCCTGTGAAAGCGTTATTAGTTCGACTGTCTTCTTCACACCTTCCGACGCTGCTTCACGCCATCCCTGCCTCCTGCTTCCATTTGCGGTCCTCAAGATCGAAGATGGCCTTAGTGCAATGTACGTCTCAAATCCATTTTCGTGCCCGTCCGTCCTGCTACGCGGCGAGTGTCTCGGTCGTATTGAAGAACTTGATCCCGCGCTTGTAAATACTCTTCCTGCAACGCCTACTTCATTAGACGTTAATGTGCTCAGCTCTTGCGATACAGCGACCGCTTCGACACCACCCGATGTTCTTCAACAAGCTATTGACGCAGATCTCCCACCCGCACAACGCGATCAACTCGCTGCTCTTCTACAGAACTTCACTTCTGCCTTCGACCTTCCTCACACTGCTCTGGGTCGCACGTCTGTCGTTACGCACGCAATCGACACTGGTACAAACGCACCTTTACGACAGCGTCCTTATCGCGTGTCGGCCTCTGAGCGCCAAGTCATTGCTGACAACGTGGACGACATGCTTCGCCGGGGCGTCATACAGCCATCTAACAGTCCATGGGCTTCTCCGGTTGTTTTGGTCACCAAGAAAGATGGTTCCATCCGGTTTTGCGTCGATTACCGTAGGCTTAACAAAATCACGCGCAAAGATGTCTATCCTTTGCCGCGAATCGACGACGCCTTGGACTGTTTACAGGGAGCCGAGTATTTCTCCTCTTTGGATTTGCGCTCCGGCTACTGGCAGGTACCGATGGCTGATAATGACCGCTCGAAAACTGCCTTTATAACACCGGATGGATTATACGAGTTCAACGTTATGCCCTTTGGCCTCTGCAATGCCCCGGCTACTTTCGAGCGCCTGATGGACACTGTTCTTCGTGGACTCAAGTGGCAGACCTGTCTTTGTTATCTGGACGACATCGTAGTTTTTTCTGCCGACTTTTCTTCTCACCTTCTCCGCCTAAAGGATGTCCTCACGTGTCTCGCCGGCGCTGGGCTTCAGTTGAATTTGAAGAAGTGCCACTTTGCCGCTCGAAAACTCACAATTTTAGGCCACGTAGTTTCTAAGGACGGCATTCTTCCCGACCCCACCAAACTTCGCGCAGTTGCAGAGTTCCCGAAGCCAACCTCCCTGAAGCAGCTTCGGAGCTTTATCGGCCTCTGCTCCTACTTTCGACGTTTCATCTTGAACTTCGCCTCTATCATCGCTCCTCTGACCCAGCTCCTTGCCGGCAGCTCCGACCTTTCCGCCTGGACTCCAGCCTGCGATAAAGCCTTTGACACTTTACGCCGCCTTTTGGTTTCGCCGCCCATTCTACGCCACTTTGATCCGGCTGCGCCTACGGAGATCCACACTGATGCCAGCGGTATTGGGCTTGGTGCCGTCCTTACCCAACGTAAGCCTGGTTACAGCGAGTATGTTGTGGCATACGCCAGCCGAACATTGACAAAGGCAGAATCTAATTATTCAGTCACAGAAAGGGAATGTTTGGCCATTATTTGGGCTATCGGAAAATTTCGTCCTTATGTGTATGGTCGACCGTTTTACGTTGTGACCGATCACCACGCTTTGTGCTGGCTTGCCTCTCTGAAAGACCCATCCGGTCGCCTTGCTCGCTGGGCTCTTCGTCTCCAGGAGTTTGACATTCATGTCATTTATCGATCAGGGCTGAAGCATACGGACGCGGATGCTCTTTCCCGCTCGCCATTGCCTAGAGATAATTCGTCTGACCACGTCTGTGCCTACGATATGTCGACTCTTACAACTATCGACATGGCTACCGAGCAGCGGAATGACCCCTGGATCAATGCACTTTTGAATTTTCTCTCCAGTCCTACTCCCGGTCATTCCTCCAAAGCGCTCGTCCGCCAAGCACACCACTTCTCCATTCGTGACGGTCTTCTCTATCGCCGCAATTATTTGCTTGATGGACGGAAGTGGCTTCTAGTCATCCCGCGTCATCTCCGCGCCGACATTTGTGCTGCGTACCATGGTGACCCACAATGTGCTCACGGTGGCGTATTGAAAACCTACACACGCCTACGTCTGCGATTTTACTGGCGTGGAATGTACCGCTTCGTAAGACATTTCGTGCGCGCTTGCGAATCTTGTCAACGCCGAAAAACTCCTCAGAAGTCCTCTGTTTCGTTGCAGCCGTTACCCTGCCCTGCTCGTCCGTTTGACCGCGTTGGCATAGATCTCTATGGCCCTCTTCCGACTACTCCTGCTGGAAACCGGTGGATTATTGTGGCAGTAGACCATCTGACTCGCTACACTGAAACATCACCGTTACCCTCTGCCTCTGCAAGAGACGTTGCTTTGTTCATTCTCAACAACTTGATTCTTCGCCACGGGACTCCGAAGGAACTGCTCAGTGACCGCGGACGCGTTTTCTTGTGCGACGCTCTCGAGGCCCTACTGAAAGAATGTCGCATCATTCATCGCACCGCTACTTCTTACCACCCTCAGACGAATGGCCTGACAGAACGCTTCAACCGTACTCTGAGTGACATGCTGGCCATGTACGTCAACAACGCTCATTCCAACTGGGACCACGTTCTTCCCTTCGTAACCTACGCGTACAACACTGCGATACAGACCACCACTGGATTCTCTCCCTTTTTTCTTCTTTACGGGCGCGAGCCAACCTGCACAATGGACGCGCTTTTTCCCTACCGCCCTGATGTTTCTGAATCGACGCCACTCTCGGACGCCGCCCAGTATGCAGAAGAATGCCGTCAGCTCGCTCGTTCGCTCACAAAGGAAAATCAATGGCACCAAAAACACCATCGTGACACTGGTGAGGCGCCTTCATATGCGCCCAACTCCCTGGTGTGGCTCTGGGTTCCTGCCACAACCGCCGGCCTGTCAAAGAAGCTTCTTGCTCGGTATCACGGTCCATACCGAGTGCTTCAAAAAACATCTCCTGTGAACTACGTAGTTGAGCCCGTTACGCCATCTGCGGACTTGCGTCGCCGTGGACGCGAAATAGTTCATGTGGACCGAATCAAGCCCTACTACGATCCGTCTGTCCTTTCGGCACCATGAGTCGCCAGGATGGCTCCTTCTCTGCCCGGGGGGAAACTGTAGTGTGGTAATCTTCATCGATATAACCACTGACATGCGTCGCGTGCTGCCGCTCTCAAGGACGAAGAAGTTGTTCGCTGCCTTGCTCTTTCGCCACGCCTGACGCTTCGCTGCGAGTCTCCCCTGAGCGGCTGGAATCATCTGGGTTCACCGAATAAACACACCCCTACAATGTATATACGGCCGTCGCAGCCGGGATCGAACAAAGCCCAGAAAAACTAGCACTCCCTAGCGTTTAGGATTAATATGATAAGTATTATCTCTCTTCCGATTAGTAAAACAAAGAGTTCCCCATGATATAGTGAAGTCCTTTTCCTGGAGACGGGTCCTAACTTCGAAAGTGTTTCTTTGTAATTTAAAGAAAAAGCTTCGATCCAAACCGGTACACACAGGCTTCTTAAATGCTTTAAAACTTCCTTGCCCCGGTCTTCAAAAGGCAGGGGCATGTATAACGGCACCGGCGGAATAAAAACACAGATGCTTATACAATATTTTTCAAGAAGCATCTTTTTCCAAGAAACAGCCTTCAAAGAAACGACAGTCTAAGTTCGGTTATCTGATGTAAATAAAACATTCCACAGGCATGCGCACTGCTTACATACCCATTTACAAATCTACTCCTCCTTGGGGGATTCCCCTAATAATGTGGCCAACACTGTTCCCACTTCGAGTCATTGATCAATTAACTCTCGTTCTACGATAGGCTAGCCGTCCCGGTTAGCTGAGTTAGTAGCGCTACTGCTCCGGTGAAGCGGTGCTCCCGGGTTCGAACCTCGCACCAGGATGAATTTTTCTTTAACTACGAAGTTTCTGTGGAAGCTGTGCAGTTTTCCTTTGTAGCCATAAGGCTGCGCTTGGGTGGATACCGATGAGTAATTACCCCCTTATTACAAATAAAGTAAACATTTGCCTAGTTTACGTTGACATACAGCTTGTACAAACATCCCTGAGACGTCACGAATAAAAGTAATCTGCGGAAAAAGCTTTTGCAAATTACAGTGTAGCCAGACCAAGACCAGTGTAGCGGCCTTCGTCATTGGCGGTCCCAGAGATGCCGCCGATGCCACTTCGATTTATTTCACCGCGCTGACTCGATCTGCCACGTGGCCGTTTCTTGTGAGTGCCGTTATGTAGCCGCACTAGGGGTCGACGCGTGTGGGTGTCATGTTGAGCCGCTCTGCTTTACGCTTGCTTCGCTTGAGGGCGGCACTGTCTGACTGGGCACTTGGAGTCTATCGCCGGATGATCCCTTTGACAGAACAAGCACCGGGTTTTCAAACGCGATCCTTCGAGGGTGCTTGTTGGTCGCGGATTACGCATCGGCTGTCTTCTGGGTTGGGGCACACACTGGCTCTATGGCTTTGCGTCAGGTAGATTGTGCATACCTAGGTACCTGGACAATGTGGCCAGCGCCTGTATTCCTCGTTGTAGTAATATGTGAAGCGGGGCGCCCGGAGACCAGCAAAGGCGATGACGGTGCTGTGTGTATACAGTCCATCTTACGGACGTACACAATGGTGCCACCGGGCTGAGAGAATGCTCCTGAGGCTGTGTATTAGGGGCAATAGCCGCTATGACTACTTTGCAGAATAGATCACGAATGGCGAAATAGCCAGATACCTCGTGTAGTTTTGCACCGTTTGTGAGGCTGTTGATGCCTGTTGATAGTTGGTTCAACCTTCTTGCGATGTACTCAAAATCGGTACATTTTTCTCTGGTCGTACTCGCAGAGAGAGAGAGAGAGTGCTGCTGCGGCTCCTCCACTGGGACTTGGGTGGGCGTTGTGGTCTAGATGCCTTGAGAGATCTGGTACACTGACTACACGGCGAGGTTGAATCCGTCACCTGGCTTTGACACCACCTTGAAGGCTTCTTGTGGAAGCGTGTGCCAGGATTCCTTCATACGCAGCTTGCTTTGGATTTGGGGAGCTGCGTGGAGACACGGCGGTGTGTGCGGATGGGTTAGCTAGCCCGTGTCGAGAACGGAGTATGTTGAATAGGACAAGTTGTCGGACTAGTTGGTGGTGATGCATTCTTTTGTTGACAGCGCTTAAAAAACACGGACAGAAGAGAGAGAAGACGACGTCACTCAGCGCCTGTGACGTCGTCTTCTATGTCTTCTGTCCGTGTTTTTTAAGTGCTGTCAACAAAAGGAGTGTGTCGATCCAAGGGCTGCGCTCTTTTGTGTGTTCCATGCTAACACATTCGGTTCTAGAAGTGTTGTGTTTGTAGACTGACGCGCAATAGCTACGTGGGTCATATTTCAAGTCATGGGCAGCTTAGAACAAAGGGGGGGGGGGGGGGGGGGGGCAAGTCAGCAAGATCTTGGCGCGTAACCACGCCTATAGGCTTAGCGCAAGCACGGCCAGCCGACGGCGCTGCAGACGCTTCCGTGATCCTGGTTCTACGATTAAGCTTAGCTGGGCAGCCTCTCACTTCGAAACTTTGAATGCTATTAAATAGGCGAGAAATGTATGACCGAAGGTGGGCTCGATATCGGCAGTCCCAACGTACGATTTGGAGTCGTTTGGTGTAACTCAAGGCTCAATGCGTCGTTAGCTCTGTTAACGGCTGGTCCGGCGGGAGAATATGCTGAGCAGGTCCATTTAAGTCGGCCACCGCAAGCGGGGCTCTGTTGCGCCGAAACAACTGGTTTCGTTTTGCCGGTGACCGGAGACCATTTGTGCTCTGCCTGTGACGACCGTTTTTCCTGAACTATTCTAAACACTTCCTGCCGACGCTTCACGGTCGCAGAGTGCAGTTCCATGGTAGTGATAGGAGGGGAGTTTTCTCTTTGTGCTATCGGGCATTTCCGCTTTTCTAGCGGTGGTCTCGGCGTTGACTGACGACATAATGTCGACTCAAAATTATCCCGGGACCCTCCAATACGGCGCTTTTATCTCTCTTCTTTCACTCCCTCTTTCATTCCACCGGCGTGCTGTTTACTGGTCAAAATTTAAAATATTGATGAAGGTGGTGAAAATTATTTCAAAGATCACATCCACGGCACCTCTTTCTCTCTTTCTTGTTTCACTCCTATCTTCCTGCCTTCCGTCATGGCACGGTTAATGCAAGAGGCGCCCGTGTGCAGGGTGATGTCACTGCACGGTAAAGATCTACAAGTGGTCGAAATTATTCCGGAGCCTTCCACAACGGTACCCCTTTCTCTTTCTTCTTTCACTCCTACCTTACTCATTTTCCTTACGGTGCGGTTTAGGTGTACGCCGAGAAGTCAGACAGTTGCTGCATTTGCTAGAAAGCCACTATTTTATTTTTTTTAGGTGCCCACTGAAAGGTGACGGTTACTGCGCTTTTTATTTCCTCAAAACCAATTTTTGTGAACAGACAGGCTCAATGGTGACGCCGATCATTATCATCAAAAACTATTAAAGCACTGAGGAGTTAAGAGCACGCAGGATCCCGGGCACCCACAGGGTAACACTGCAATCGAGCGTTTATGTTCCTGTGGTCCATAACGCTGGCAGCCCGGTCGGTAGCGATGGTCTGCACGACTAAGTTTTCGGAGCGCAGCAGGGTCTCCCAGTCCTCCTAGGTCTTAAGGTGTTCTGGCAGACAACGATAAGGGATCTGGAGAGGAGTATCGAGACGTTCGAGACAGAGTGTACAGGATGAAATGAGGAAAAGGGGGTGATATAAGATTGAGAAAGTGTACGTGTGTTTGTAATCGGCGGGCTTGCTTGTCCATGCTGAGGGACTTGTGCGGTGGGGGGGGGGGGGGGGGGTATAACTGACGCATGAATTTGGAGGACTGGGTAAGCTAGCTTTTGAAGCGCTTTTCTTCCGCAGAGAAGTCACCAACAACTATCGGCGACGAGGGCATTGGTCCTAGCTTCGGTCCTAGCCAGTCTCTTACTTCTTGCCCGAATACAACACAACTCGCCGCATCTCGGCCCCCAGCAGTCGCGCATATATGGCTGGTGTTGCGGCAACAAATTCATATCGCTGCCTGTTTTGACGCAAAAAGCTTCACCCCGCTTCCAAGGCGTATCTATATATCCATCCACAAGTGACCCGCAGTGGAGTGGAGGCAACGAGCACGAGGAGACGCCTTTCAGTCCTGCCGCGCTAGCTTGTGAGCTCGTGAGCTCGTGAAAAGAGTACACTTGTGAAAGCCTACGGCTCGCCACCGTAGCTTCCACATCACTGCACATTTCTGAGAAGTGATAGATGCGTTCGACATTTAAGCCTTCGCGATACACCGTGCGGACAATTCGAACAATTCATATCCCGCCGGCTCACTAGCTGCGTGCTCAAACTGGTTCTCTCTCGGGCTACTGTTTCAGTCCGTCGTCTTCGTCATCTTTCATTCATTAGGACTGCTCTTCCAATACCAATGGCGTGCTGTTCAGCTGGAAGAGGAACGGCTTATGGTGGCGTCTCTAGAAGCCTCGCAATCAGCCAGGGAGGCCATCCGCACTGCCTTGGTCGAAGAACGGGAACGGGTAACTGCGATCTCCCGCGCAGGGTCTTGCAGATATCAGAGTGCAGCTACAATGAATAAGGCTTTCTATGAATTGCTGCCTCTTTGCGGGAATGGTTTTTATACTTACACCTTAAACTCGACCACCAGATGAATTAGAAACATTGCTGGGCCGAAAACTGGCCACTTTTCTGGATGTGCACCCTTCAGTTGTGTCTTACAGATAAGCATGATTTGCAGTAGCCTTCAAGAAGGCGCACTCATATTGGGGTCTCTACACTCATGAACAGAAAGGAGTAAGAAGGGAGTAAGCTCTCCGATTTATGGAAGGGTGTGCGCTGGAGGACAACTTACACACTTTTTAATAGTGTTTAGAGCGTAATAGGATCCTGAGCATGTAATCTTTTGAAACGAATGAAATACGTATGTTAGAGCATCTACCGTCAATGGGGCGAAGCAAACTGTGCCGAACATTTGTAAATTGATCACATCAATCGCAGGTCTTGCTCGAAAGAGGGAATGTTGGTGCGCAGACATGCACAGCAGTAATCGGAACGGGAGTGGTCTGAGCCTGAAGCGCCGCATGACTTTCTCGCAGATTGAACCCAGCGGCAAGGTGGTGGCAGACACGCGGGAGTCGGCCATGTGGGTGGAGGCTGTCAACGGGAGGCGGCAGTGCTTGGTCCGTCCAGGCTCGAAAGCCGCCGGTTTCCAAGACACTTTCCCGGAAGTGCCAGCACTCGAGCTTGCATATGCATCTTTGCTCTCTGCACTTGGCCGTGGCCGGTCGCTGAGAACCGTTCAAAATTTCACCGAGGAGCAGGCGTTCTTCATCTCCATCTGCCGTGGCATGTGTGACCATCGCGATGGCCGAGTCGGCGTACTCCACGGCGCCGACTGCAATAAGGCCATGCGCAACTTCCCGCCCTTCGCGTCGGCCTTCTATTGCCCCAAAGGATCGCGCATGAACCCCTCCCACAAATGCCCCTTTTTTTAAGTGATGCCTTCCGCCGCTGCTTCTGTGCCTCTACTTCTGTGCAGCTTCTGTGCGTGAAGCGTAATTCGCTGCTCGTCAACGTTGCCCATTTGCGTCGGGCGTCCTCCATGAAGATTTGCGCCGTGTGTTCCTTTATTAATCACATGAATTACTGAAATTCCTCTAGTACGTTTTATCGCGATTCAGCAAGCCAATTTAAATGTCCCATGTCCAGACGTGCGTTTTGTTGCATGTGTGAAAGACCTATCTCATATACCGCACGTGCCTCTTCTAGAAAACTGCTTCAATGTGCCCTTTACCTTAGTAGTCAACGTTTTTGGCGTTTTTACTTGAGTTACACGGTGTTTATTAAGTTGCACGGTAGAGCAAAACTTTGTTCTACCATCTATAACCGAGTGTTGGTGACAAGACACCACTGGCGCTGATGCTACTTGTGGCCAGGCGGAAGGACTTCTCCTTTCAGCGATCCGCTGAAATTTATATTCCACAAAGATAACATGTTATTACAAGAATATATATTTATGCATAGGTATTTGGCCATAACACATCTTTTGCAAAAATATAATATGAAGCACCCAATGCTTATTGAACGGCTTTGCGTTTTCAAAGCCTCATTTATTGCATGACGGAGGTTTTACTCTACGGGAACGTTGACACCCTGATGTTCGCTTTTGCTCTATATTAGGTTTATTTGCACTTTGATGCGAACAAGATTTATTTGCACTTTGATGCGAACAATCTCATAAAGCATTACTGATTTCTACCCTAGCTGGCATCCAAAGGGTAGAAATCTGCGTAGCTTACGCCTATGGTCTAAGTAGAGCGCTTTATTCTCTTCAGAACGGACAAAATTCATCTTCCTTGATATAAACAGAGCGAGTAATTTATAAGACTAACTTTACAGAAATATTTCAAGACCAAAAATATTCGATGTAATGAGTGGTTTATAAGTGCTGCTGAAAAAATGTACACAGTGTAGAGCGGTTTATTGGCACGATGGAAGCGCCGGCTACGAAGACCTTGGCACAGGCAATCTACGAGGCAGAGAGCCGAGAGACCAGACACAAGCGGCAGTGTTCCATCCAGCACGAGCATCCAACCGGCGGCGCGAGCGCTTCGTCGTCGTTGGCTTTGGGGCTGGTTCATCTTCTTCATTCCAACAGGAAGATTTTCTATGCTGCTAATACAAGAAGAAAAACTATATTCCCCTCTTGCCAGCTGAATGAGCGAAGTCTGGAGCTAGCGAGCTGAATTCCTAATGTATGCTGTGTTAAGAATGCTTTGATGTTCGCTGAAGCCAATTTTGCTGCGGTTCAGCCCATGTGATCGCAGCAATTTTCTGAAGCTGTTAACCATAGATCCACAGAACCTGCTACGCTGAGCTACATTTTTTTTCAGGCCTCCAGAGCCTATAACTAGCTCACCTGCATCTCTTCAAAGCAGCTACAATAAAACACATTGCGCGCTACTTCCAGGTTGCTCACGAATTTTCTTTTCATATGAATGCACCCTTTTAAACAAGAACACGATCTGATAATCTGCAGATTCACACCGGAACATTTCACCAGCAAGACACTTACTATATATGTTTCTTTGTTGCTTTTCGAGCCTATTAAAACCACCGGAGTTCAGGCAGCTTCCGCGCTCAGACACTAACTTCATTCAAACGCCTTACGTTATTGGACGCGAAGACCATTCACTCCTCACTCCGAACTAGACCAAAAACGATGAACGCACCTATGTACAAGCATCGCACCTCACCTGGATTATTTCCATATCTTTGTTTGCAAACAGTGTATTTTGCCACCGTACCCCTATTTTTTCTGAATATCGCTCCCTTCTTTCTATCCCTCTATCTGTACTTTTTATTCCCGATAGCCGCAACTCAGGTGCTTCAGTGTTTGATGGCAGATACCGCGGCTAGCAGCATATTTTTATTCCATTGTTATTTTCATTAATAAATAGCCACTAACAACAACAACCTCCGCTGCTCATCAATCGTCCACAAAGCTGGCATGCTACTCTGCGCCGCAGATCGGAGCAGCTTCCGAGCCATGGCCAATCTAAAGTTGGCCAGGGAAAAATCGAGCGGCACATCCTCCGGACACAGGATCGCCTCTCGCTGTACAGCCTCAGATAGCCTGAGCGAATGGGAGGCCGCTTCGTATACAACTCGACTCTCGAAGAAAAAGTCGTCGCTTCCATGTGCCTCATTGGTGACGCTCACCAGCGCTGCTTCTTCCAACACGCCCTTCTAGAGAGCCTCTCTAAGCTCCGCAGTTTTGTTGCCGTGGTCTTGTTGCCTACCAGAGTAGCTCAGCACCTGTGTAATCACCTCCGCGTTGTCCACAAGTATTAGAGAGCTGCTGTCGACACGACGTTTGGCAGGTAGGGCAGCAATAAGGGGTTCAGGCCATTGCTGACTTCCTCGCTAAGGGTCTTGGAAATCGAGGTGTAGTACCACTCATTGTTCTGCACTGTTAGCAAAGCGTGGACGTGGTGGTCCTTCTGCACGATGATCGAGGCGTTCAGGGAGAGAGTTCAGCGGGTAGGTTTACTGGGCAACATCGCTGTGGCGGCGCTCAGCAGGCTCTGCACGGTTCCTGCCACCTACTCAAATCAAGATCTGCAGGAGTATTACGTGACCAAGGTGTCCTCTCAGCAGCGAGGCTGACCACTTACACTCCCGAGGACAGTGGCAAGGTCAAAGAGGTACGTCGTCCTTCTGTTATTTTGGAATTCGATAAAGTTACACCACTGCCCAAACGGGTTGCGCTTCGGTTCTGTCGTTATCCTATAATTGAGCACGTCGGAGCAGCAACGCAATGTTACAAATGTCAGAGGCATGGCCACATATTGAGACACTGTACCGGCCCCTTGCGCTGCAAAGTGTGTGGTGGACCCCATTCGCACAAAGAATGAACCTCGAGAGCGCAACTTAAATGCGCAAACTGCGGTGACCCCACACAATGCTTCATACGGGGGATGTTTTAAAAAGAAAGACGCTACGCTTTCCCGCGCGGTCAAGCAAGCACAAGGGAAACCACCCAAATGCCATGATCCGCCACCTAACACCGACGTGGTTTCCACAAATACGTCAGATCCCTTCCAAAATCAGTCAACGCAACCCGAAAAAAAAAACGGCTGATAACACATACGCCGCTGCGATAAAAAAGAGGCGTGGGAAGTCCGTTGGTTCTTCTTCATCAAAGTTGCCGCAACACTCCGCACAAGACCCGACAAACAGTCTCTCTCTCTCTGTTAGCCTAAGGCGACTTAACGCGACAGGACGATCACCGAAAGGCAGCAAAACGGATGCTCGGAACAAGACATCGCATGCCTACTGATTCCGATGCTGTTTGAAACCATCAAGGCTCTTGGCCGCGCCAACCCCTTGTCACGAGGTCTCCCAGAAGTAGAAGTCCTTTCGATGGAGTCATTGATGTCGGCCTCCTGCTCCCCGCAGAGGCGTAATACCAGACACCAATAATCATGGCTTTAACAGCGACAGCTTCACCAGCAACATTTTTCCCACATGCACCATTTTCCAGTGGAACGCTCACGATTTACGCTCGAATAATAATAATGATTGGTTTTGGGGGAAAGGAAATGGCGCAGTATCTGTCTCATATATCGTTGGACACCTGAACCGCGCCGAAAGAGAAGGGATAAAGGAGGAAGTGAAAGAAGAAAGGAAGTGAGAGGTGCCGTAGTGGAGGGCTCCGGAATAATTTCGACCACCTGGGGGTCTTTAACGTGCACTGACATCGCATAGCACACGGGCGCCTTAGCGTTTTGCCTCCATATAGACGCAGCCGCCGCGGTCGGGTTCGAACCCGACCGCGACCATTCACAACGACCAGATTACGTCAGCAGATTGCTAACAGGCTTTCGCAAGGGTATCCCGGCCTCCTTTGTTGATTTCCTGCCTCACAGTGGCAACGAATACGTGTGTGCCGTAACAATAATTGGAAGACAAGAGTACGCTCTTACTGGGAGTATGCCTTGAGTCAGGCAAGCCATTCGACACTCCTAAGCTTAAAGACTTGATATTAAGGACACCCTCTCCATATTATTTGTGGAGACTGCAGTGCTCACAATGAAATTTGGGGCAGTCCACATAAATGTGCCTGAGGTGTCATGCTGGCAGATCTTCTCTAAACATATTCAATTGAGCCGCTAAATGATGGCAGCATAACCTGCCGCCCAGGCCTGACGACTGCCATCAGCATCTGTGTGACCTTTATAACAACTTCAATTGCCCAGAACACTGGCTGGTGCACCAATTTGAAAAAACGTGGAAGTGACCTCTACCCAGCTCCCATATCAGCTGTCCTAGCGAAGACGGCGCCGAAGAAATTCCTCAAAATCTACAGACTGGGATGCATAAGGACGCTGAAAATAGAGGAATTACTGCCGTCACCGGAAATTAGGAATTATAGAATCGGCAATGACTCATTGCCTGAGAAAAAGTACACGAATTACTGCTAAAAATGATAGGCAACCTTCAAATGGTGAGGCATTTCAAAGGCTCTTCGCAGGCGGGCTGAAAAGAAAGCTTTGCGCACAAAAAACCTTGCACACCTTCGTGCCGGCCGATTGACACAACGTTACATTCGGCGCTACCTAGATAAGCTCAGTCGGCAAAGATGGCGTGTCTTTTATTCTACACTGGATATGCGCCAACCAGTAACCAAAATTTGGCGGATCGTTAGAGGTATGCGCACTCCACTCCAACAGCTTCATCCCTTCGGTGCACTCTCTCTCTGCATGAACGAGAACCCTTAAAAGAGGTATCAGAAGAATACTGCAGACTACTATCAGCCGGGTCAGGGCCTTCGACACTCTCCGCAGATGGTCAATAAGGCATCCCACAGGCGGCCGTGCTAGCGTTGGACCTGCCTTTCACAATTGAAGAGCTATCCACATCTATCACGGAATCAAACAGGCGCACGTCTTCTGGTCACGATGAAGTGACCTATGGCGCTTTCGCAAAGCTACTCCACAATTCCCGTCTTCGACTCCTATGATATTACAATTCTTCCTGCCTGACTGGTGAGGTCCCACGGAATGGAAGCTGGCGAAAATTTTGCCTGTTTTGAAACCTTGTAAGCCGCCAACAAGGTACGCATCCTTGTTGGCCGCATGCCGCAGGCAGCGCTTCTGCAAGCTACTCTCGCCTACTTAACCGAGGAATATACGCAACATACCCACATCTTCACCGACGATTCAACTACCCACGAAGCTTCTTCCTGTGGCCTTTATGTGCCCTCAACAAGCCGTGTCCTTTCTTACCGGCTGCAGCGGAAGACTTCCTCTACGACAGCCGAGCTTCACGGCATTAATGAAGCTGTTTCCTAATCCTGCGCCGAACCCCCGGCCGATGGGTTATCTTAACCGACTGCAAATCACCTCTATAGATCCTATCCAACCTGCTGAAGAAAATCAAGCAACAGCCATCTCCTTTGGCATCGGGTATCTGCATCATTTGGCTATTGCCGCAAGGCACTGCTTAACATTTCAATGGATACCAGCACACTGTGGTATTCTGGCCGATCCAAAAGTAGATGAAGCGGCCCGTAAAGGCTTCCAACACCGGAGATACATTCGGACTTTCTTCACGAAATCTGATGCGTAACAAATGCCTAAAAGATCTGCTTCTGAAAAAAAAACGTATCGGCTCTGGAGCTCTGGAACATCGCTACCGATTTATTTACTCAGTCAATCCCCTTCTCAGATCAAGAATACCACCCAGAATTCCTCGCCATCTGGAAACACTATCATCGACTTCACGTGAATGCTGCATTTACAAACGGCCTGCGACAGCGTTTTGGTCAAATGAACAGTCAGACCACTTTTTGACAACTGCGGCTCTATCGAAACTCTGGAACATATCCTGCTTGAGTGCCCTGCGTATGCTGACCAGCGTGCGTACTATGAACATTGCATGGAGAAGCTCTCCCCAGTGCCTCTAACAATGGACGAGGTTTAGATGCCTTCGCCTGCTTTACGCAACAGAGACATACAGTGAGCTCATTGTTTGCATATTTATTAAATCAAATTCGACATCTTGACAAGCTCTAATTTCACCTTGACTGTTACCCTCATGCATTCTTTAGGCAGTGAACTTTGTTATCTCATTCGTCGGACTATGCACTTCATTTCACATGTTATAACTCGCCGGTGCACCTTAGTACGCATTTAATGGACACATTTTACCATTTCCGCACCACTATTTTTCTGTCTTTATCTCCGAAATTCCCTTCCGCATGCAGAGTAACATGCCAACGCCGGCTGAATACTCTCTTTTGTCATTAGAGAGTTTCTCTTCAGACAGAGGAGGAGCAAGCTTGCCGAGTTCACGGAGCGGTTCCGGGTGAACGAGAGACCGTGCCAGAAGCGCAGCCTGACGATGGTGTTTGAAACTGGTATCAGCCAGATGTCTAGCAGCGTCAGCACGCCTCGCTGAAGAAGAGGGTCAGCAGGTCCTGGTATTGATGTTGAAGCATGTCGGCCGTATGCCGCCCACGGGAAACGAGAAACAAGTGGCACAGCTCGCAGAACTGAACCAGGCCGAAGAAGCGCGACGACACGCGATGAGGTGCTTCACGTGGTTCAGGCTAATGTTCAGATTGTGCAGCAGGTTCCGCGCTGCCGCTTCCAGGTACCCGGCGTCGGAGCCCTCGAGCCGGCGGAGAAACCTTGGAGGATGCTTAAGCCTCGCCTTTACCAGGCTTTATCAGGCCGCTGCCACTCTTCGAGCCGCCGGCGCTAATCGGCAGCCGCTATCGGCCGCGGCTGCTAATCGGCCCGGAACTAATTCGTGTCTTTTTCACTGCGCCGGTTCCGCGCGGTGACGTAGCAGCATACACTATATACGGCAAGCAAGAGTTTGATCGCGGTTGGGTGTTCGAATTACCCGCGCAAGGTGATGTGGTTGTGACGTCACGACCCTGTCGAGCATTCCTAATTTTTCCTTCACGCCGAAGGCAGCGGCGACACCGGTAAGATAGGGCACTGGAACTTAACGCACTGCTAAGGGCGCGCTTCCGGCGGAGACGATCGAGCACGGGAGGGCGACCATGCGCAAGGCTATCACCCGCTCGTCGCTGAAGGACGCACTCAGGTGGGAGAACGCGCTGATGCTGGATCCTCCGATTGCGGACACAGCGCGTTAGAGCGTTCACTCATCTATAGGTAGCTGTTTCTCTTCACTAACAGGCGGTACAACAAACAAAAGATTACGGCACAATTCTCTGCCACTTGGTTTCTTTTAGTTTGTGCGCTTTGCTTCGCTTATTTGCTCTTTGAAACAACCGAATATTTTAGTAACTTCTCTCACATTCCACCTCACATGATTTTTCTGCAGATAGCCTCCCTGAGTTTTCATTAGTTGTGTCTGCACACTGGGCGCACGATGCCGTCAGTAGGCGTATTTTGTACGGTTACGGCTCCAGCACCAAAACATTGCAGCATGCGCAGACTGGACAACCTGCGCAAATCTGCAGCGTCGAAATTTAGGACTGGAATATTACCGCTAGAGGATCAAATGTTCCTGCCAGCTTCTAGGGGTCCCGATCATTCCCCTGGCGGCATATAGGTGTGCCCGTCGATATGATCAAATCCAAAACGGTTCAAGATTTCAAAACACCAAATAAAATTCACGATGTCTTCTGGTCCATACGCCGGCAGAAGGCATTGGCAAGACAGCTTTACCCAAGATGGCATAGCCATCCAAAGCTCAATTGCTAAGCATTTTAATGCTATACAGGTACGGGGGACATCTGTGAGGTGCTGGACAAGCACGCTGAGAGCACGCTATCATTGCGGATGACCTTCATAAAACATGCCGCGAACTTGGGGCGAAATATAATGAATCGCAAGAAAAGCCAAACGTCGCAGGCAGTCGCAGAATGTCATGTCGGCAGATGGGACAGAAAGTCTGCCAGATAGGGTGACCTCAGTTGGCGCAGTAAATTGTTAATTGGACAGCAGAGGCCACGGTCCAGCAGTGTCCACTGCTGGACTGATAATTACGATAGGGGGCAGTTGACATGTCTACTCCACTGCTAGGGTGCTCGGGAAAAAAAAGTATCACAATTTTCTGGACGAAGTTTTAAACCTTTTTTTCTACATTTAATGGAAGAAAAAGGAGCACGCTCCCTCACGCATTTTTCTTGAGCTCCGTTAGAGCTATAAACACGCAGACTGCTTCGGCCTCTTCCAGAGAGCAGATCTGTAACGAACAAGCTGCGGGTACTCACATCAAACGGAAGACTTCAGCCGGATCATTTCTGTGCGCACGTCATGGGAAGTCTGCACAGGACATTTTACACAGGAATTAATCCGGCGCGGGTGTGTGCGCCGGTGTCATGAGCCTTAAATGGAACACGACCACACACGCACAAAAGTATTAGCCGCTGCAGAGGAAATACGGGCAGATTCCATTAGCACTGCCGAAGGGCGGCCTTCGCGCCTTCGATGTGAAAATCAGCGGTTTTAAAATTAAACCCTTTCGAATGAGATCGTCCCGTTCAAGTGTTCGTGTCTACATAGGCGCTGAGAGTACATAACAAAACTGGAGGCATCGGGGAGTGTATGCATTTGCTGTGCCTATTGCGGGTCGTTGTATTCGTCGTGACAAAAATGCTTAAATGGATTCAGTTAAGTAACAACGGGAAAGTTTCGGTCTATTGCTGGACGCTCAACTAATTGCAGCAATATGACCAACCCTTTAGAGGAAAGCATGATAATTCAGTCCGTTCTCTATTTATCTCCTAACACCGTTATAGATACGTTCACGCTTATAAAAAAAGAGACAGTTGAGATTACTTGCTTGACAGCTTATTACACACCTGTCGTGCCATTCGATTGATGATGAGCCTCAACCAATAGTAAATATAAATTAATCCGTCTGAAAGGAAGGAAAATGAACTTTGGTTACTCGTACGTGAAAAATAAATTAAACTGGAGGATGATACGGAAGCAAAGGCCCAGTGCCGGGAAGATCGGCCGGGCAGATTCCCTTGGGAAAGGTAGATGGATGGGCTGTAGTGGAAACAAATGAGTTGAGGGGTAGGATTACGGTTGATTGCTACATAGTGTTCAACGTCCAGAAGTGACTCAGGGTATGAGGGACGACGTAGTGGAGGACTCTGGATTAATTCAGATCACCTGGGGAGCTTTGAACGTGTACAAAAATCTCAAAGAACACTGGCACCTTTCACGTTTCGCCTACATTGGAGTTATGATGAGTGTGAGGACAACATGGGATTTTATAATTGATCCTGATACAGTCCAGTTCATGTACAGGCCTGCATAGAGGGCGAGTGCTCGCTTTTTATCGAAAGTGAGGCTATTGGCCTCCAAGCGTACCCCCACCGCCACTAAAGGTTCGCCAGGGTCCCCGACCTTCCGAGACAGGAAGCCCTAACAGGGACCACGATCTGCAGTCCCTTCCCCCAAGCCGGGTTCTACCAACTCGACCTTCCTCAGCTACAAGAGGACCCTGCTTTCGCACGACCAAGCAGAGGGTACTTTGGCCCTTATACCAAGATACAAGTGTTTACGTGAAAACTCTTCATGGTAGTCGCACCATGCGTAAAATTTGCGGCTGGCTTTGCACCACAGAGACCTAGCTCGCTAGACGTCCCTGGCTGTATTGCCCTGACCTTCCCTCATATACAATGGCGGCTTTTTTCAAGTAGCGCTTTACTCCGAGTTCATATATCCCGTGTGCTGTGCGACGTCAGAACACGTTAAAGATGCCCAGGTGGTCGAAATTATTTCAGAGCCTTACGCCACTACGGCACCTCTTTCTTCTTTCCTTTTAACTACTTCCCTTCTCTCACGGCGCGGTTGAAGTGTTCACCAAGAAGAGAGACAGTTACTTCCCCTTTCATATCCTGATAACCATTTTTTTCTAGCCCTATGATCATGACTTTCTGTGAATACCTTATAGGGACGCTGAATCTGCTTTCGGTTCTCCAAATTCTGTCCATAGCAGTGTACCTAATGTGATGTTTGTTATTTGCGATCGCTTTCCTTTATGTATTCACACTTCGAAACACCTAAAAAATTATCAGGGGTAATTCCTTACTAAAAATGAACCCTAAGAGTCATTTCACTTTTCCCTGGTTGCGTACAATAACCGCAGCGTGGGAGACAACCTGGCGTAGGGGAAAGTGTGTGTATTTGTGTGCACCTTATTAATGCGAAAGCATTTCTAGTATATGTCCACGGGGTTGTGTCACCAAAGCATGTCACCAAAACGTGTCCGCAGCGATTGTGACGTTCTCAGATGAGATAGCATCAAAGGAATGGACGTGATCGAGAGAGGACGATGTGAGTATAATGCGCAAAAGTTTGATGACAAGAGGATGGTTAATTAATAGGAGCCAATAATGTCAAAAATAACGACGAAACAGCGCGGACGTCGATATAGTGGGTGGATGGAAAAACAGCCGTGGACGGCAAAATAGTCAAAAAATAGGCAAAGTGAACATACTTTGAAATGGATTGAAATGTGTTTTATAGCTGGTAATTAACTGAACAAAAAGTTTTATTCATATAGATTAATTAGTTAATTAATAAGAAGCAAACGTCAATGGACTCAGAGGGGCAAAGAGAAGCGACGAGTGTCGAGAAGGCGTCAATGCTTTCGCATTCCTCCAATGCGTGTAGCCTCAGTGATCTCTAACGTTTTTTTTTTTCTGCGCATATTCAGCGTGCATTGAATTTCTTCTTGTCACAAGAATATGTGTGTGCATGAAGTTTGAAACTTATGTATCCTCATGGTCCGTGTTACTTAATAATAATTAATAATTGTTTTTTTTTGTGAAAAGGAAATGATGCAGTATGTATATATCGTTGGACACCTGAACCGCGCCGTAAGGGAAGGGATAAAGAAGGGAGTGAAAGAAGAAAGGAGGAGAGAGGTACCGTAGTGGAGGGCTCCGGAATAATTTCGACCACCTGGGGATCTTTAACGTGCACTGACATCGCACAGCACACGGGCGCCTTAGCGTTTTTCCTCCATAAAAACGCAGCCATAAAAACGCAGCCGCCGCGTTCGGGTTCGAACCCGGGAACTCCGGATCAGTAGCCGGATCAGTACCGTGTTACTTTCATTGTTGGTATTTATGTTTCATGTATGGTTCCATCATTCCCCCGAGGTAGGAAGTATATGATGTATTGTCGGTTTGTTTATTTGACTGTCTTTTCTTTTATGTGTGCGCTTCATAATTAGCTATTCAGAGTCGTTCTTTAAATCTATAAATGACCGTGCCCGCATCCATTGATACGTTGTTCTTAACACCACTCGACCACTGAGCCTCGTGTTCGGTATTGACGTGGTTAGAGTCCTTAGTCTGGGAGTCATTTGCCTGATGCTACTGCCCATGCTCGGTAGAGGAGCCGAACTTAAGCCCCACACCGCATTCATAATTCTGACCTAAAAAAAATTCTGGCGTAATTTTTTACTATAAAAATTAAGCCTAAGACTGATTTAATTTTTCTCGTTATTCACCCCGTTTCATGTTCAGTGGATAGCTCTCGTACTGTAGCAATAAAATCCGTCTTCTTCCAGTTAAAATCAATCTTTGGCTCAATCTTTGAATTCTCTATTTGAACTGAACAATTTTTCATAAATTCGGTAAGAAACCGAGCGCCGTTAAACTGCACTACGGAGTTTAACAGCACAGAAGCTCGCCGTCGTGTACGCCCCGCTGGCTCCGTCCGATAACTTTGCAGGTATGCAGGAGAGGATAGCAATCGCAGGGTCTCGCAATGCCGGCATAAAAAAACTAGAACAGCCCACGACTAAGCTTCTGACTCTTGTATTTAGCAGCCAATGGCTTAGTCGCACAGCATTCACCCCGCGCGCGGAAGGTACTGGCATGGGAATGTGAGGACGAGGCGCCAAGCGGCCTCCGGTGAACAGAACAGCGGTCTGTTCAATATCGACAGATGTCGACTGCTGCACTAGCCATGTGATAGTGGATCTCGCTCATAAGAGGTAAGTACTGGGTTAGACCCTTCGTTGCCGTCAGGCTACTTACCGCTACCCTGGGCTCTTGCTCACTGACACACAGTATGTAGTGCTGTGCCTCTGACGGATGTAAAAAATAAAAGTAGGGGCTGTGGGCTGGTCAAGCTGCCTGCGAGCAGCTTTTTTCCCGCTGCCCTTTTATCTAAATGTATGAAGGCAAATAAATTATTATTATTATTACTATTATTATTATATAAACTTGATGCGAAGTACAGCCACAGAGCAGCAGTATTTTATTTCAATCGCATTAGTGCACGTTACTAATCTGACGCCCTCGAGCTCACAACAATGAACGGCAAGTCTCATGATAGTAATAAGAATGCGGCAAACTGCGTTCGAAGCGCTGAAAGCACCTCTTTATGCTAAGTTGTTAAGGAAGTATTCACACATCACAATAATGGTACGAGGTTCGGAAAAACTTATTTCTATTTAACGAGTCTTCGTGCGCTGGCAATGAAGTCGGACGACACATATAAAAACTCAAACTAAGTGCAATGAGCCGACCTCGCTCCCTATCTCTATCGTATTTCACCGCACAGTTATTTCACACGCCCTTCGACTTCCACGGGGACGTTGCACGGTCAGCGCTGCGAAAGGCTCCAGTGCAGGCTTGCCATTTCCCTCGGCTGCAGTCCGTGCAGCGTCAGATGCGAGGAGCTAACGTTGCCCTCCCGCAGCCACGTCTGCAGAAGTGAGTCCTCGGGGCGATGGCAGGGTCCGATGCCTTCCAGGTGCACCAGCTTGAGACCCGCCCTACGAGCCAGCCGCCCCGTGACCAACGGTCCTTCGTCTCCGTTCGGCTGCTCGTCGGCAAAGCCCGGCTGCAATCGCCGGAACACCTCCGACTTGGCCATGTAGGCGCAGCCTTCCAGGTGATCGCCACCTGGCGACAGGTGACCGTACATGGTCCCAGAGGATGTATTGCCCGCTAGCTGGTCCACAGCAGCTAGCACGGCGGGCACGTGCACGTGCGTGTCGTCGGTGACGCGCAGCACGAACTCAGAGTCGAGCACATGCCCGGGAACCCACTCTATGAGCAGAGCAGCCATCGATGCGGGGGGCTCCTGAACGCTCGGTGCCGCCGCCTGGGCCACGATGTCCTTGAACTGCCTGTACTCTTGCTGTGGGCGAGAAAGAGAGGGGGGGACTAAACATCTGTTTTGGAGAGTAAGACTCACAGACCGTGCAGGCATTCGATGTCTCGTATATAATCGGCCAGAAGGGCATCCTTCATTGTAATTTTTGCGGTATCTCGTAACTTACGTTGTGAGCAAACTGAACAAAACTTTATTTGAAGTGTACGTGCAGCACTTGTCAAGAGTAAAGAAACCAAGTGGTTTACTTCAGTGCTGCGCAGTGGGGCTCTTGTAGGATTCGTGGAAGTCCTAACTTAGGGAGGCGTGTGGACGAGAGTTCATATCACTTTGAAGAGATTCGGAATACTGGCCATGGATAACGCGCCTCACTGCACGGCCCAGAAAAAACCCCTTGGACTCTAAAGTTTTGACAAAGGTTTTATATACGCTCCAGGAAGGAGGGCGAAAGCAGAAACGCATGACAACGGCCTTCCTCCTCATAAAATGCGTGAAGAATTCGGAAGGAAACAAAGAGAAAAATTAACAATAAACCAGCATAGCACAGGTGTCTCAACATTAGTTGACATAAAATCAAACCAATAATTACATAGCTTAAGAAAAATGCCTAGAAACAATGTATAATTATAGTCGACAACAATTTTTTACACGTACACAGTGAATACTAATAGGCACAAAAGAATCCACACAGTTCTAATTGCAACCGTTTCAATCAAATACACTGCATGATGCAAACACACGACTCAAACGCTGGTTGCAAAAATTTGCGCAAGTGACGGAAACCAAACAACCACAATAGATAAATACATACTTGTGCATGTGTGTGCGATTCTTATGGGTTCGTTTGGATTAACAAGTTAAGTTTGCTAAATGTTAGGTAGGCAGCCATGGACGTGACCAGGGTGCAGTGCGCCAGAGCTTAAGTGGTGTGTGTGGTGTGGACGTGTGTGTTCCCCGGCTAGCGCAGTTTTATGGGTGGTGGAAGTGTTCTTATTGCATTGCAATTAAACATTGACCAGACAACAACAGGTCGTGTGGAGACATCTACAGACGGGGACCCTCCCCAGCGAAAACTACATATCTAAATTCATAAATAAGAATACCAAACCCTCCTGCCGTTTTTGTGGTGAGAAAGATAACTTATACCATATGATCTGGACGTACGAAGTCCATAAGCCTCCCTCAGAACTCCTGCCTGATTCCTCTAAAGAAGCTCGGGATAAGCTAAGGTCCAGCGATGACCTCGACATTCAGTCCAAGGCCGTCGAATGGGCCGGCGTCGCCAAAGGTCTCCACAGCCTGCGGCACGCTAGCTAACTTGCCTTATTCCCCTACGCTTATGAGCAATAAAGTTTCGTCAGCCTCAGCCCGGCTAGCGCACTCGGTGTGGAGCGTGTAGTACGTGCACGTCTTGCAGTAGTACTTGTCTTGAATGAAGATATAATGTTTACTGGAACAGCAGGATTTAGTGGAACGACACCGTGCGGCAAGTTGACCCAGAGGAATGGCGAGAGCGTTTTGCAACTGGCGTCGGCAACCATTTTTAGAGCTTTTGAAGCGCTCGAGCCCAATACCGGTACGGCGTGGCCTTTGTTCTTGGAAAGGTTGGAATTCTATTTTACTGCTAACGGCAGCACATTTAGTGAACAGAAGTGTGCCGTGCTGTACACTGTGTGCGGCGCAGCAACCTACGCCGCAATCCGCTCTTAGCACTCACCGACGCCGCCTCCATACACGCTCCGACGACACCGTGTGAAATCTGAAGATGCACTACAACCCGAAACCGTCCGTCATCGTTCAACGGTTTCAGTTCGGTAATCGTAGCCGGCATCCGAGAGAGAGCACTGCGGACTGCGTCGCCGAACTTCGCCGGCTGTCCAAACACTGCGACTCCAGCTCAAAGCTGGACGACATGCCCCTAGACAGGTTGGCCTGCGGCCTCCAAGAAAAACCCTACAGCGACAGCTACTTTCAGAACCCAAACTAACCTTCACGATAGCCAGAAACAGAGCAACAGCAGCGGAATATGCCTACCGTGAATCCGAAAGTTCTGGGAAAGGTACCCAACAAGTTTGCCGCGTCCAGAAAAATTGAGCTATAATAGCTAAGCCTAACTGAACGAAAGCATTACGCGACAGTGGATCGCGTTCAAGCAACCATTGTTTTCGCTGCAAAAGCGTTAACGAGGCTCACGAATGCCCGTTTCAGTACGTGCAATGCCATTATTCTAAAGAGCGGGGACACTCTGTGCAGAGTTGCCAGCGTAAAATTAGAGCCAGCGGAAACGTAAGCCCAGGAGTCATGAGCCGAATAGCCATCACGGCTGCGGCCGCGCAACAGCTGATATTTACGCAATCTTCCAAGTAGCGCCGGACGAACTGGCACTACGCGTTTCCGCAGAAATCAATGGTCAGCACATTGAGATGAAAGCGGACTTAGAAGCTATGTGCTCCGTGATTTAATGTGAGGGCTATGCGACGCCTGCGCTTGTAAAAACGCAAGTTGCAGTCGTGCGAGTTGAGACTTCGCGCGTACAATCAGCAAAGGATGCAGGTACTTGGGTCCACGGTTGCCCGGGCAAGGTAGACAAGATCGACTGCGTCTGGTCGTAATCAAGGGAGGTGGAGTTAGTGTGATTAGCAGGGACTAGTGCAAGGCTCTTGGGATTGAAGATCCATCATGTGAAGAGGACAACCAAAGTCTTGGAACTCAACAATGGGAGTGCTGCTGAGAAAGTATACCAAAATTTTTTTACCAGGATTGGGAAACTGGAACAGACCTCCCGTGCGGGTGAAAGTGGCCGGTTCCAAACTTTTCATGCCTCGTCCAGTTCCACTTGCTCTTCAGCTGAGAGTCGAGGAAGCACTGGACAAACTAGTGAGAAAAATAATTTTGCAGCCAGTGCGGCCTTCCGTATAGGCGGTTCCAGTTGTTCCGGTAGTCAAATAGAATAGTACAGTGGGAATATACGACAGCTATAAAAACACTGTAAATCCTGCAGTCCAGTGGCACACATACCTATTGCAGAAACACGAAGAAATGTTTGCAAAAGTGTCAGGATGTTCGGATTTCTTGAAGCTTGTGCGTTAAGAATTCAGGAAATCATGCAGAAGAACCAAATTCGACATGTGAAGGTGGCACCTCCCCGACTGTCTTCCAATGGCCAGGTAGTGCGGATAGTACAGGAAACAAAACAAGTCCTCAAATGCTTGAGAGCGGAGACATAGCTACGAAGCTTTGCGAGTTCCTTTTAAGTCTGCATGTTGTTTCATATTCGACCACGGCAAAGAGCCTTGCCAAAATGCTTATCTGTAGAAGACTCCATTCTAATCATGGCATACTTAACCCAGATTTTCAGTCTGAAATGGAGCTCAAACAATAAAAGCTTGTGGAGCGGAGGAGTCAAGGTATTAGTACATTTCAGCAACAAGAACCCCTTTTTATGAGAGTTTATCCCAGGTCCGTACCATAAATAATCCCCTATGGAAACGCCATGGGGACGAGGTTCACCGTCGATAATGGTGTGCATACTCGAAAGAATCAAGTGAGGAGCAGATAGCAGCCACTCCAATTCTTGAACGGCCGGCTGTCAACAGAACAGGAGGATCCTGAGAAAGAATGCGCGCTTTCACCAGCAACTCAAATGGATGGTGCAGCGCAACAGGACCTGCCAGCAGCATCGCCACTCTCTCTTCAGTACACTAAGTATCATATAAACGCGTGGTCAGCCTTCGATGTACAGAAATCAGCCGTTTAGCTAGGTGCCGATATCACCTTTCCTTCTATCGTTAGCTCCACATCGAGCCGCCACGGCCCGTGGCGGCTCTATAGGCCCGTGTACTGTGCGATGTCTGTGCACGTTAAAGAACCCCAGGTGGTCGAAATTTCCGGAGCCCTTCACTACGGCGTCCCTCATGGCCTGAGTCGCTTTGGGACGTTAAACACCCATAAATCAAAATAAATCAAATTAGCTCCACAGTAGGCATATACATAAAGTCCAGTAAAATGAACAGCGGTGGCAGCTCAATGGGCAACTATACAGTCATACGCACAGGGGAAACTGCTAGCGCGGCCGTACCCTGGAGACCTTACCTTCATGAAGCGGTGCATGCTCAAACCCCGAACCACGCTCATGAAGAAGATGACGCGCAGGGTGCAGTTGGGGTACTGGCGAGATAGCCCCCAGCTGGAGCGGATCGTGTCCCGCTGCGGCCTGCGCTCGGGAGACGTGGTGACGAGCACTGTGAGCCTCGGGCAGGGGATCCAGATCCCGCTCACGTCGACCAGCAGGTCCGGGTAGCCCCAGAGCACATCGTCCGTGCCCGGCGGTGGCTCTCGGCTAGACTGGGACCACGTTCGCCACACCACACGGTCGCCAAGAGACCCCGTCCACTCAATCGCAGAGGAATTCACGCCGCTCACGTCTTCGGCTCGTGGAGCCGCTGCGCACACTGATAAGCGGGGGTATACTCAAAGTTGAATAGGAACTACGCATGGGTATTCCCTCAAGTGCACTGTCGCTCTTCATCATCGCAGTCATGCATAATCTGCTGAGCTAACTCCACTGAAATGTAAAGTCCAAATGGGCAACGATGGTCTTGCCTTCCATCTTTGCTTTGCTTTCGAATAGTTCGCACTGCCCACTGTTCATATTGTTCAGAAAGCGAAAACCTTACACTCGTGCGCGCATATATATGCACGCGGAAAAACCAAAGGAACCAGGATCACGGAGCTTTCATCCTTCTTGAAGCGACCGTGCAAAAGGAAATCTTTCACAGTAAAGGGTCGCAGATTATAATTGCCTACAAAGAGTAACTTGGTGAGGATCGAACAGTTCTGCAGGCTTTTGCGGGCTGATTATGCTGTAAATGATTGTCTCAATTTGATGTTTTGAGTTCCCGTGCCACTCTGAAACGACCGCAACAACCATGCGCGTGCCGAAATTAAATATGGGGCACAGCAATTACTCGTTTCTTTTGAGCACGATTCTAAAAAAGAAATGTGTAGCACTTTTTTAGCGGATGTGACACTCGTAAATATTTTGACGTATCCGAGGAACATAATAATAACTGTTAAAAAGCACGACAACCAGAGAGCATAAAACAACCAAGTGTTATGTTCCAGCAACTGACTGAAGAGTTGCAATGCAAGCCAAGACCCTCGGATATCCAACTACAATGCTAGCTTTTTCAATTCACGCTTCAGAGCGCTATCAAGAACATCCATAGACACGCCAGAAGAGTCGATGTACTCACTCATGAAAGCTGTCGTTGCCTGCTGCTGACTACAGCAACTCGCATCTAGATCTTTGAGCACCAAGTTCCAAGCAAGTCCCATCAAAGCGAGAAAGGGCAGCAAAAGGCAGAAGCAGAACAGGGCTTTCCGCGGGGTGCCCTGGGTCACACAAGAAAGGCCTGTACAATGAAATCATATATTCTTTTAAGCATGCCCACGCAAGCACACTGAATAACTCCATCAACATAGTTCAATGGACATTTCGCATAGAGAGCAAGCGCGGGTGAGTGTGAACATAGAGCATGTTGACTGGTGGTGGTGGAAACATTTATTGCCAAATACAGAGGGGGGAAAAACCCCTAACATGCCACGAGGCAACCGCTTCAGGACGTCGGTAATTATCCGGCGCTGGTCAGCAGCAGCGGAGCTGACCAGGAGAGTCTCCCAGTATGACTCCGCTGTGGTTGGGTATGGAGGGTGTGGGAAGGTAGGTTATGTGAGGAGGACATGAAGGAAGTCTTACGGTTTCCCGCAGAGCTTACAAGAAGAAAGGAATTGATCGGGGTAGCGGGCATGAAGGAGAGTAGGGTAAGGAGCAGTTCGGGTCTGGAGTCGGCGCCAGTGGGAGGCCTGGGTTAAGGTTAGGGAGGGAGCCGGCGGTACGTAAACGCGCCGGGTATCTCGGTAGTAGGCAAGAATATGTTTGAACGTAAGCAGACGCTCCCGGGATGGCGGAGGAGGTCCAACGCCAGCCCGGAAAGTGAGACCTCGGGCGAGGGAGTGGACCTTCTCGTTACCCGGGAGGCCTGCGTGTGCGGGGGTCCAGATAAGGGTTACGGGGTGGGTGGGGTGCCAGAAGCGTAGAAGCCGAGCCGCGGTGAGGGATATCAGGGCTTTGGCGAAATTGGATAGGGCAGATTTTGAGTAGGAGATAATTTTGATGGCAGAGGTGGAGGCAAGAGCGAGTGCAATGGCCGCTTCCTCTCCAATTTCCGATGAGTCTGTGGTGACGGATCCTGATTCGATTAGTCGGGCCTGAGAATTAGCGACGGCGAGAACCATGCGGGAGCCCGACTAGTACGCTGCCGCGTCCACGTAGGCTACATCGGGACTGTTGCCGTAGAGCTTGTGCAGGGCTTTGGCGCGGGCTGTCCTGTGTTCTCCGTCGTGCTCGGGCTGGGTGTTCTTAGGGAATCAAAGGATGATGAGATGGGAGCGTAGGTCTGGAGGTAGGGGAACCCCCTCGGTAGTATGGGTGATCGGGGTGATGTCTAGCTGACAGAGTAGAGTGCGGCCTGCCGCGGTACTCGACAGGCGAGTCAGCTGTGCTGTTAGGGTGGCTTCTGCCAGCTCCTCAGACGTGTTGTGGGTACTGAGGTTGAGGAGCCGGGTAGTAGAGGTGCTGGGGGTAGGCGGAGGGCAACCTTCGTACAGCTCCTGAGGAGTGCGTTGGTGGTCGCCCATGGTGAGTGTGGCTGTTCATTCCGAGAGGAAATCGCGGATGTAATTGTACATTCGCGGGCCTACGCCTAGGGCGTGGAGGCCTTCTAGGATGGCTGCGTGGGTAACGCTATCGAAAGCTTTTGTTAGGTCGACGCCGAGGATAGTCTTGGTATCGCCCGCGGGGGAGTATAGGATGCGGTGCTTGAGTTGTAGAAAGACGTCCTGGGTGGACAAGCCCGGGCGGAAACCAAACATGCACTAAGGCATAAGGTTGTTGTTCTCCAAATACCGGCTGAGCCGGGTCTGGAGGACGCGCTCCGTGAGCTTGCCCGCACATGACATAAGAGAGATGGGAAGGAGGTTAGCGGGGAGAAGTGGTTTGCCGGATGTGGGAATAAAGACCACTTTGGCGTCTTTCCACTGAGGTGGGAGGGCGCCGCGCAGCCAGCATTCGTTGAAGTAGTGGGTGAGGGGTTTGACGGAGGGGGAATCTAGGTTGCGGAGTGCCTTGTTGTGCACTCCGTCGGGGCCAGGAGCTGAGGGCGCGTTGAGGCGCTGAAGTTCTGCCCTCACTTCCGCCTCGGTGATCGGCTAGTCGAGAAAGTCGTTGGGGAGCCTGTGTAGTCAGGGTGGTCTGCGGAGGGATATGCGGGGAAGTAGATATCACGAAGCTCCTCGAGGAGTTCCTGCGGGGAGGCCTCGGATGTGTGTATGAGCTTTATGAGGTTGTGTTTCTAATGTGTCTAGGACTGAGTCGAATCAATGAGATGGCGGAATAGGTTCCAGGTCTGGGGCAGGCTCATGTTGTCGTCCAGCTTGTTACAGAGAGATTCCCAATTTTGACAAGACTGAGTTGCAGCATGCGTCTCAATCTCTTTGTTGAGCCGGGCCAGCCGGCGCCTGAGTGCTCTATTCCAGCACTGACGCCGCCACCTCCGTTCGAGACCCGCCTTGGCCTCCCATAGGTGCAGAAAATGGGAATCCATCGCGTCTGCGGGGCAGTCCTCTGGGAGTTGGCTAGTCACGGCGCGGACGTCACTCTGGAGTTGGTCGCACCAAGAAGCTATGCCTGAGATGGTGTGTAGAGTGCGGGATGCTCGGGAGGCGCGGAACGAGTCCCACTTCGTGATGGTAGCATCACGAGAGGGTCTACGTGTTGGGCCTGCTTGTAGGATAATCTCGATAATGTAGTGATCACTACCCAAATTCTCCTTGGTGTTACACCACGCTGCGTGAGGGAGGCGGTGGGTGAAGGTGAGGTCAGGAGTAGTGTCTGCGCAGACACTGTTCCCGATGCGAGTAGGGGTAGAAGCCGGCCTGCTGAGCTGCGAGCCATACCCTGCGCCCCTTGGGGGTGTCGGCTGTGTAGTCCGAGGCCGTGTGCGGGTCGTTGAAGTCCCCTACAATCGGGAGGGGGCATTTGTGTGCGGCTAGCCTAGCAAGCGTGAATAGTCGGTCGAAGTGTGCCGCAGGCACTTCGGGTGGCTGTATATGTTGAGGATGAAGAGACTAGTATCCCGAGTGCGCTGCGGCATGAGTTAGATGAAGAGATGATTGCATGTTGACTGTCACTGTTCTTTAGAGCAGCGCTCGCATCGCTGCTGCTCAGTAAATGGAAAGTTGAGATGTCATTTACGTACTAATTACAAAAGTATATGTGCAAGGAGCATGCAAATGATGACCTCGGAAGTGTTCCCCGAATGCAATGGCTAGGCTCACTCCGGTTCTGGTAGTGAAAAAAATGTTTCATGCGACCTTTCTATGTGAGGATGTCCTTTTACGAGGACGACACTACGATAGTCAGTAATGCATTATTACAACACAGCTGTTGTGGGTGATCTGTGAGACTTAATGAAGAATTCTTGCTATTTATGTAATATTTATGCTAATTGAACTATGAAAGTTGCTTCCACAGCTGAAAATTGGCGACGTAAGCACTGTATTATCTTTCTACCGATCACTGATGCCGAAACTTTCCTGAACTTATTCAGTGGCTCTATGCTCTTCCCTTTACTATAGAGCCAGTACCGCCCCGTTTGCAAAGCCAATTCTCTAACAGGAGTGATAAAAAGCAAAAAATGTACATGTATTCTATTTCAGTAAAAAGAAGGCAGACTGGGGAATAAAATCGATCCAGTCTGCTGGAGCTATGTGTTGTAGTTGCTGAGGAAATGGGCCTTAAATATGCTTCCAAGTACATAAGTAGTATGCAGCCAACCCTGTGGCCTTGAATTAAACGCTGCCGCCTGCTCATGCTTTGCAACTCTTTAATATAAACCCTCCGCAGTACGTCGTAGCTATGAGCAATCCCGTTCAACGGCTCACCAGCGAAACGAAAATGTCGTCAACGTGGGCTGGCAAGTGCACGCTCGCGACCCCAGTATTAGACGTGTACCCTACGCCGCCTGTGATCCAGCTCGGTTCATGAATGGGCTCACTCATGGGGATATTTACTTTGGTCACTTTTTCGGTTCATAAAATGGGGATAAGTCTTGGTACCTCTCTGGCTCTTTCTAAATGCTCACTACCAGGCTAAAATTAGCTGCGGAAACATGCTGAGCATGCACTTCCACTGTTCCGATTCCCCAAGTTTTCACTGAGTGCGGAGGTGTTCAATATGCGCTTCCTTTCTTACTGATCAGCCCGCAAAATACCGACTACCCGCACACATGCAGAAAGTCACTCACGCAGCTGAAGCAGTCGAAGCAACGGCCTGCCTTCCTCCAGAGCCACCGCTGTGAACGCCCCATGGTTTCCTCCATTGGAGCCTTTCGGGCACAGGGCGACCTGCTGGCTGAAGTCGGTGTCATAGGCGAGACAGCGTAGCGAAGGTACAACCGCTCTTGACCCTAGAGGCATCTTCTTCTGTTTCTTCTCGCTCTCAGAGCGCCTTCCACATCTTCTTCTTCTTCTTCTCCTAAGTAAGCATGGCACATACCCGCGCAGGGGGATTGGCCAAGCTTCAGTAGATAATCCCAATGAGGTATTTTCGCGGGGAAAAATAGGCGTGAGAAGACTAAATCACTATAAAATTAGAACAGTCAATTGAATTAAAGAAATATGAATTATCAGGAATAGAATCGAGCGTTTTTGGACATGCCACAAAATTTTGTACACAGTTAACAAGGTAATCGATCAGTTGCACTTATGTAATCATGAAGGTAGCAGCAGACACTGCTTAACGGGAATCCCTTTGCGCTCGCGCCGAACGAAAGAATAACTGGAAGAGACAGTGGGAGTCCTAACCTCGAAAGAGGGACCTCCAAATGCTGTTTTCTCTGAACTGCGAACCGCCGGCAAGAGAGGAGAAAATACGGCAACTTCCTCTTCTTTTCCCGGCCTACGACAGCATCCGCAAGTATTCCCGTCTGCGTATGTTGTTCGTGGAAGAGCGTATTTCATTTCTTTCTGTTGTAGTTTGCTCCACCTTCTCTTCTGTCCTTGTCGTAAGTAGGATGCATATTCATGGTGTGGTATTAACATGAATTTTCTCTCTGATCTTTGATACAAATGCAGAAGGACAAGTTCATGGCATTTTTAATGCGGTAGGTACTGATCCAGGAGGTAGACTAATAGGCTACGCGTCAGTGAAAACCAGACCCGTTGCGACTGCTGAGGAAGTTGTCATATCCATCTTCATCCAGGCGCATCTTCAGTCAGTCATAATCTCAGACTCTCCAACTGCATTTAGAAACTACATCAAATGTCGAGTCGGCAAGCAGGCCGTTAAGATCCCCAAGGTTACAAACTTTGAAACCGCAGTCATAATATGCTCCTCTGCATACTGAGGGGGGCGGGGCATGAGCTTTCCCACGACCTTGCCCGTCAATTACTACCCCGGGCACCATCGCAGAACGATCACAACCATAATGTTTCACTCTACACCTTTGCTGAAATACTACAGAACTACAGCCTAGAGCGATCAGAATGTTCGAAACCCTCGAAAGAATTAAGCAAAGACGATAAAATAACATTAAGAAGGGTGCAAACCAATAACTTCCACACCCATAACACACTACCCACCTGCTAGAGACCCGTGTACTGTGCAATCTCGGTGCACACTTAAGAACCCCAGGTGCCTGAAATTATCCGAAGCACTCTATTACGGCGTCCCTCATATCCTAAATCACCTTAGGACGTTAAACACGATCTAACCTAATCCTAAAACTAGAACTTTACACGCAAGATAGATAGGCCTTCCAGGTAAAAAAAAACATTTAAGGGACACTTATGCTCCGCCTTTAAAGACATGAAGCGATAGCGTTAATGGCTCCCTTCAACAGTTTCTCTTCACGCACAGTCACTTTTCTGTGTTCACATTCACACATTTATCACCACAGAGTTTCCACGTGATTGCCTTTCAACTCTTCCACACTGCAGTTTACGTACATAATGTTGCTTCTATACGCGCATAACCACTGATTAGTACTCACTGCACTACACACACCATCACATGGCCACAACGGAGCGTTCCCCTCGGACGCAAGTTCCGCACCACGTATTCCGCCCTGAGAAAACTTTATACTGCTCGCCCGCCATCTGTTGGGGATGCGGCGTCATCAGATTGGGATGTTTTCCGGTGGCCGCCGCATGCCAGCGCCACTATGCCACATCAACAGGTAAAAAATCCAGAAGGTAAAAAAAATGGATTAGTTCAATGGAAAAGAAGCAGAGTGTAGAGTTATATAGAAATTGGAAAAGGCAGATCAGGAAGAAATCGTTCTATGATAAGTCAAGAAGCAGTGCCCTAATCTTAGAAGCTAGATCAGGGTGTCCTAGAATGCGCAGCTACAAACAGAAATATAACGAAGAAGATGACGCATGTGCAGTGTGTGGTAAATCTGTAGAAACAATTGAACATCTTATTCTCGAATGTTATGGTATCCATCCGGGTGTCGATGCAGGCACATTCACTCTCCCTGAGGCCCTGGTGTTTAGATATAACAATGCTTATGTGATTGAATCTGCGGTTGAATTTAGCCAAAATTTATTGGAAGATTGGGGACTCAAAAGCAGAAGTGACGCTATGTTAGAAGTGTAGGATTAAAATGTACTTAACGAATGACGAATGTACAGACCGGTTTATACCACCGTTGAAGAAATATAAAGATAAAACGAATTTAAAAAATGAAAAAAGGGCGAATATGGTGGCAACTGCCACAAGCTCGTTTCCAAGGGGACGCTCCCATATTCCATCCATCCATCCAAGCAATGAGAATACGGAACGCTTTCATACATCCACGCGTGACGCCGGTTTCTCGACACAACGCCGACGTCGCCTTTGCCGCTGAACAGTAGCCTTAAAGTTGGCGCTTTAAAACAAGGCCATATTCCCGATCCATTCCCCGACCCCTAACCAGTGGGAGGCCGCCCTGCTCAACGCAGGCTCTGAGGGACAGAAATGGCTCGTAAACAGAGCCGCCGTAGCAGCTTCGAGCAAAAGAATCCTGAAGTAGGGACTGCAACCATGGAGTTCATACTCAATTTCGTCAGTAAACATTTTCAACAGCAACAGCTCGTATTCCAGTAACCTTTCTTTGCATTCGACTAGCCGACACAAGATTCGGCGCCTCATTTCACTAACATAAAATATGCAGCAGAAATCATCGAATCTTCTTTAAGCTGTCATCATGGCGAGAATTGCGTTACCCCACTTCTCAGACCTCAGCCTGAATTTTCTTGGTGCCTCTGGAGAGTTCTTCGCAGTAAGCAGTGTTTGAAACGAAGTGTCAACGAAAAAACTTGCCTGCATCGCCGCTTTGCATGCATCCTTCAATATATATACGGGGCCTAATGCTCACTCTGCGAGTTATATACTGCACCATTAAATTTCAAGCAGTGAGCTGTCCATGCCTAATATTTATTCGCAAATGGCACCATATTTACACTGCGCATTTGGGGAAAAGCAACTGCTGGCTTTTGTCCTAACATATTACAGAGTGCACGTGCTAGATTTAAGAGCAAAACGACAGGCATGCGGCCAGAAATAAAGATCTACACCATATATGTCACAACGAAAGATAGCTTAGAAGCCCTTAACAGTCTAAAGTGCATGCGTATTTTACTTGTTGACAGCTTCCTGACGGCGCGCAACATGGGTTTGTGCGCATGTTGGCTTTTCAGCAAATTTCAGCAGCATATCGAATGAACCCGCCGCGGTGGTTCAGTGGTTAGGGCGCTGGGCCATTGATTCAGAGTTACCGGGTTCGGACCCGACCGCGACGGCTGCGTTTTTTTGGAGAAAAAACACTAAGGCGCCCGTGTGCTGTGCGATGTCAGTGCACGCTAAAGATCCCCAGGTGTTCGAAATTATTCCGGAGCCCTCCACTACGGCACCTCTTTCTTCCTTTCTTCTTTCACTCGCTCCTTTATCCCTTCCATTACGGCGCGGGTGAGGTGTCCGCGGATATATTAGACAGATACTGCGCCATTTCCTTTCCCCAAAAACCTATTATTATTATTATTATTATTATTATTATTAATATTATTATTATTATTATTATTATTATTATTATTATTATTATTATTATTATTATTATTATTATTATTATTATTATTATTATTATTATTATTATTATTATTATTATTATTATTCATACTTACTGAGCTTTGCGCACATACCTGCTGCTTGGTCGAACGCAGTTACCAGCTCGGAGACGACGGGCGCAGGTTCCGTTTCTGTGGCATCCATAGTTACCAAAACACTGCCGCTTGCGATCTGTGCTGCCATCATTAATACTGTGCTGCTGCGCATGCGTTGAGATCCTCAGGAACGCAATTCGCCCTTCTCATCGGTTCAACATCCCACGCTTGGCCAGACTGTTTTCAGAACTCCAGATAGATGGGCAGTGCCTTTACCATTTGACGGTGCCAAAGCCATTCGACCGCTTCGGGAGTAACTATAAAGTCGGCTGGCCTTAGTGCATCATTGCCCCGGGCCGTGTGTGCGCTTCAGCTTCTGTGCTCTGCTCTCTTTCCGTCCTTTCAATCCTTGCCTTTCTAGCGCAGGTATAGGCAACAAAATGGGGCAGCCTGGGTTTACTCAGTCTGGTCAACCTTCGTTACACTTTTTAACGCGATATCGTCTAAGAGCCCATGTCGGAGAGAATCCGAGGTCTACGTAGGCGTTGGCGCCGGCGTCGTTGACCATGAGCGAAAAATCCACGGTAAAATTACCAGAGACGCAACAAAGGTGGCACTATAGGTGGCACCCACTACGGACGGGAGTTTTGCGGACTAAGACATATAGAGTCAGGTACCACGAGATAGACACGTTGTGCATTGCGTGCGGAGAGGAGGAGGAAACGGCTGAACACTTGATACTTTTCTGTAAAAGGCTTCACCCTACAGTGGGAAGCAGCGGGGCTGACTTACCCAAGGCATTGGGGTTTAAGGACAGTGAAGCGAAAGTATATTTTAAGCGGGTAGAAGTAACCAAGCGAAGGTTATCTGATTGGTGGCTAAAATCAAGACAAGAGTAAAATTTCATAAGTCATGGCTAGGTGGCTTAAGCCACCGCCCGATGCAAAGGATTCAGCCGTATCCATCCATCCATGCATCAATCCACTAGGCGGCCGCAACTAGGAGATGAGGCACTTAGACCACGTGACCTTGTGGCGTCATCACAACCTCCGGACTTAATCAATGTTTCGACGAAAGTTCGTCTGGTCAGGCATTGTATTAAAGAAAAAGGAATGCGGTCACTGACCATGTCATGAAATTCAAAGACGTTTCGGAACCACGTACGGGTTCCTTGATCACTGATCCCGTACGTGGTTCCGAAACGTCTTTGAATTTCATGACATGGTCAGTGACCGCATTCCTTTTTCTTTAACCTCCGGACAGTGAGGGAACTGCCCGCCGTGGCAGGTGGCATTTATATTATTGATTGGTCGCGAGATTGCTCGGGAAGAGCAACCTCGGTCTCCAGTGGCGCATCGTAGGGCAGTGGCGCATCGCTTAACCGTTGCAATATATGCGTGCGCTAGGGATCCGTGAATGTAGAGAATGACCAATTCCGCATGTATGGGCATACACCTATTAAGGCTATCACATCATACAAGCCGCGTCGGTGGATGAATTGTTACCGTGCTCGGCTGATGGCCCGAAAGACGCGGGTCCGTTCCCGGTCGCGGTGGTCGCATTTCGATGGAGGCGATACGCTAGAGGCCCGTGCGTGTACTATGCGATCACAGTGCACGCTATAGGAACTCCTGGTGGTCTAAGTTATCCGGAGCTCTCATCTATAGCGTCCTTCACACCTTGAGTCTCTTTGGAACGTTAAACCTCATAGAAACCAAAAAGCTATCGCGTCATGCCCCTAGAATGGGGGGAGCTTCAGTGTCCTCTCCAATTTTTTTCTGATCTCTCCTTCTTTCTTGGTGCTGCTCGCAACAGCCATCGAACCCTTAGACATAGCAGATTTATCGAGTAAACGTTTATTGACGAGGATGGCGGCTGGAGTGCTTGTGGGTGGGCCCTCGTTCCAGGGCTCCGGAGGCTTCGCAGAGATCGCAGACATCGCAGTGATCTTCGTGAATTGGCCATGCACGGTGACTGCACTCCTTGAAAAGAAAGGCAGATTTACAGGCCGCGGGTGTGAAATCGTGACGAAGTTCAGTACTTCATATGAATTACTTACAGCAGTACTTACATATGAAGCAGTACTTATGGAGGTAGTCAACAGTCGCCGAAAGCAAGGAAAGCATAGAGGAATCACCTTTTTTTGTTTCTGGTGTTGACGAATAGGAAAATAGTAGAGTAATCATTTTATGTACCAAGATGATTGTTTGGAAAGTCCAAGCAAAAACTGCATGGTGCCAGTGCGATCGGAACCCACGACCACCATTTGTCGCGTACGGTGCTATACCGACTGAGCTATGGCGCGGTAGCTGTCCAACCTTCTACTTTCGGGGCTATTGACGTTGCGTGTAACCTAACCGTAAGAGTGTTCACCAGCCGTACCCTTGTTCATAGAGTCCGACATAGAACGTCATTACCGCAAGTGTCATGAACGAGATCGAATGGTGAGGGCGGAAGCTGAGCAAGAACCCTCTTAGATGGCATCAAGACTGCCAGAACTGAGGCCTTCGTTAGGAAATTGTGCAAACAAGGGCACAGAAATGAGCGGCTCGTTTGTTATGGCAAGACCCCCACTTAAAGCAGGACCGAATGAGCAAAAACTTTGTGCGCATTATCGGCTGTTTCGCCGCCTCGCTTCGTCACAGATCAATTTGCAGCCGTTTTTTTTTTCTACACTGAATTGATACTGTTGAAGAACTGGCCGGGTGTACTGCCGGTGCACGTACCTATATCTTGCGCATATATTTAATAAAACTGTTACAATGTACAGTGATCATGCGGTCCTTTTTTTATCCTGTCGTATTTTTCTCGGGCGCGATTTTTATTTTTTCACAGCACAGAAACGCGAAGCTCAGCTGTGCCCCAGGTAAGTGCCACGTGCTTATCATGACCGTATAGCAGTCACTGGGCAGTAAGAGAGCCGGATCAGTGGTTTGTCATCGAAAACGACATGGGTATGCCGTTCTACGGCCATCAAAAACAAAGTCGAAAAGGCAGAGCGGAATCGTCGTTGCGTTTTCAAGAAATGTAGAAAATGTAGCTTAAAATGTAACGTGGCCTAGCCTCCGAAATGACTAGCCAATTGACCAGCTGTGGACGACTTCGGAGTCACGACAACCCCCGTTATGCACAAAGCGACACGCTGAAATTATGTAACTAATACGGCGCATTTATTTTTTTAGGCTGCAAGGACTAGACATGACATACGCAAGACGCACATACAGTGTCTGATCGAGGTTTTTGATTCAGACAAATGAAGGCGCCGCCTTGGACGCAACAATATTTCTTTATTGACATTGTGCACCATGCAACGTAGAGAAGTGCAAAGGCGCCAAGAATAACACGGCGAAAAGCAATTTAACCCGAAGGTTGGAGTGCTCCCACACGAACAGAGCTCTAGTCTTACTTGCCTTCTTAGACAGCGCCAAGAATACGCTAGAATTTTCCTTCTTTGACAGGGATGCAACTCGTTGACCAGCAGTCAAACACTCCAGAGATGCGACAGCGATTGTCCAGCAACGCGCCGCTGTTGCTCAAAAGCACACAGTTCACAACGACATGAAGGAGCACAACCCGATCTTGAGCGACTGAATAAAACCACTCGTAGCGCATTCGCTTATCGTCAGAGCAGACTCATAATCACTAGTTTTTTTTTTTCTTCTGTTCATGGCCGTGCAAGTATGCGGCATGACAACGAAGAATATCCAAGCTAATCTTTTCCTCTAACAACATGAAGTCAAAACCAACTTGTGTCCCGAAAATCCCAGGTGTAACGTTTCACTCGCGCTTGGGAACCGAAAAGAAAAAAGGAAATAACGCTGCTGAATATTTTACCGTTTGCATATGGTGCAAGTACTCCTGCGCACAGCGAAATGCTTGTAAAAAAAAAAAAACAGGCATCATAGCGGAATTTAGTTGGCGCTTATTTAATGTTCGTTCGAGCATATGTACGGAAACAGCAGGCGACCTTAATACATGAAACATTTTTCAACATGCTAGCACATTTCGCACCGACAACTAAAATTTCTGGTAGTCCAAAAGCCTCCAACGAAGAACAAAATGCACATACTCATCTCTAGACTGGCATCAGCGAAACAGATGTACCCATCAAATCAATACATCGACGCAACACGGAAAGCAAGCCGAGAAAGGCCTCCACATGAATGTTTCTGACCACAAAATACGCGACGATGATGGTATAAGCTGAAGCAAAAATCATTGCATCCAGCTGCTCAACACAAACCATTGGCGTGAGACAGTTCATTAGAGAGGAGGATAACACGCTCATAGTCTTTCACATACTGAAATTCAGACGTCGCACCCACTGTCGTCGTTCTTCGCAAAATAGCAAAATGTATCTGTCCAAAACAGTCGCACTCACCGCGCCAAGTGACGCGAGAAAATAGCCACGCGCTGAACGGAGGCGATGCACAAAATGCCCCACACTTTCTCACTGGCTCTTGGTGAACGAGACCGACGCCGAAAGGAACTCGCCGCTTGAGGCGACGGTGCTGGAGGACAGGTTAGCAGCGTCCACAGCCTCCGAGGGCGCGGGCGAGCGCCGGGCGATGTACACCAGGATGACCACGACGTCGGCGAGCAGCATCGCCCCGCTGACGAAGACCACGGCGCCGCCAATAAGGCCCGTCGGGATACCGCTCGACTCGGCTTTCGACGTGAAACCCTCGCGGCTCTCGTAGAATATGCGCAGCAGCAGCATCACGGCGCCCATGAGGAACATGAGCGTGAAGAAGGACAGCCGCAGAACCCGCGCCGGCGTCAGCGGGTCGGCCGGGCGCTCGCCGACGCGGGGCGTGATCGTGACCTCCTTGGTGCAATCGCAGGAGAGAAGCTTGGCCATTGCCGGAACTTTACTTGCACTGCTGGAAAAGCAGATTCTTCAAGACTCGCTGGCCGGTTCAGCTGCACGGACGCGTCGCTATAACCTGGCGCACGCTGGCCCCAATGAGCACTGGGTAACGGCTCTTACCCTGTCCAAGGTCTCTTGATTCTGTTTAGCGCGACCAATGGCAGAACACTGTCCTTTGTCGCTGTCGGCGGCCTTGTCGCTCCAAGCCCTCCAAGCCCGGCCGTGGCCTTCCTTCGCTGCTGTGCTGCCACGGTTTGGTTCCTTGAGCGAGGTTCAGCAACGGCTAGTCGACGACCACAGGCGAATCGTTGCAGTACAGGCCTGGCACCTTGAACACCTGCTCAAGACGTGCTGCGGTACGCGGTCCAGTGTATTCTTTGGAACTTAGCCGGCGTTTTCGTAGGCTTTCAAGAAGGGTTTTCTTTAGCAATGTTCTCCGGCTGAACTGTAATGCAGGATGTAGCTCAGGGGCGTATCCAATATCCGTGCAGATCTGGACGTGCAGTTTCAGCTGATACGGAATTATATCCCCATGAAGCGACTTTACATGACTGCCAGTTGGCCTGCGCGACACACAGCAGCTGAATCCACGAAAGCACGCACTACTCGATGCTCGCCACTTTTGCAGCACAAGGAAACGTGCGAAACAAACCTGGCTCCGAACGTTGCAGAGCACACTCCCTTACACGCCCCAATGGTGACCACAATAGCAGCAAGTCGATCCAGCAAGGGTATTAGAACCACGCGAACAAACGCACCCTGCTCCGTCGACTCGTTGCCCGCGGTGATGCGTACCGGTTGCAGTGGCCAGTAGCAATCGCCACCAACGGATGAAAACACGCTGTCTGTGAGCGGGTCGTCCACTGGTTGAGTCACATGTGCGGCAATCTACCACGGCGCAGAATCCCGAAAGACGCAAGTCACTGGGCGCCTTCTGCAGAAGCCAGCTAGGCCCAAAGCACAGACGCAGTGCTCTTGCGTCAGGTGAACGGCCTTCTTCGCGCGAAACTCTAAAGCGCCGAAGGAATCCGGACCCACACAGATAAAAAAAAATAAAGATTCAGACCGTATACGCTGCACTGCGCACGCACGCGCGGGCCCTGCCAAACGATTAAGGTAAAACTGTCTTTTCTTCCGCGGGCACGCCGGCGCGCAAGCTGTTTCGCGCGCCACTCACTCTTGCAGTCTTCCAGCACACGCGCGTTCGCCTTTCGTTTCCTTTGTTGTTGTTTGCTTGCTGCTTGGTAATGCGCTCTTTGCTGTTATTCTGTTCTGCTCGGACTGTCGTGACCGTTACGCCGCGCTGTCTCTTTCCGGTCGCTTGCGCGACTTGGGGCGGAAAAGTACTACAATGTGCGGTGGTATGGATGAAGTGGGCCGAATGGGTCATCTGGGACACGACTAACGACGGTGCGAGACGAAGAAAGAACGAAAGAAAAAGTAGGCGTTCTTGAGCGAAAGTAGAGCTCTGTCACTCGCCGTGTGTTTCACTAGTGTGGGATAGACAGTCGACCTTCTGGTGAGCATATGATGATTGATCCAGACATGCCAATTAGTGAATCTTATTAAAAACCGCAATTAAACGTAAGGTAGCAAGCCTCCAGGAGAGAAAATTTTCGTATTTTCTTCGAGCTAATCATGAAAGGTAGAATGTACCCTTAGTCTAAATGGCTGATCTCCTCAACCGAGTTATGTTACAAAATTTCTTCCTTTCTTTACAATTCTCACGGTGTTTGTTAATGTGCGTTCAAACGAGAAGCTTCTCATGCACTGCTTCTTAGGGATAATTTGATTGCTTCAGTAAAGTCAAACAAAAAAGCAATGAAGCGTGCTGAGTTCTATTGTCGAAACATTGGCTCCCCCTCAACCCTTCATTTTTTGTTGTCAAAAATTCCATCTTCGTGCCCTGTCTACCGTGGATCCTTTTTATGTGGTGATTAAAATGAAAGAGTTTACTATCAATTTTCTTTTTTTTTCAATTTACAGCCACTTAAATTACAAACTCAACTGCCGTCCGGCCGTTGAGTCGTCCGGAAGCTCGTAGATGGGAGATGAATCTTTTACCGGTGGTGCACCCGGTTTTACTCATTATATTCCTCTTATCAATACATCATCTGATATTGATGAAACTGCCGTGAAGAACGAAGTAAACTGTGTATCAAATGCCGTAATGAGTTTCCTATGCGCTACTCGGTTCCAGATACCCGTTTAACCACCCTCTACAAGAAGCTAGGTAAAAGACAGATGTACTAAATTGCACGAGAAAACTTTCGTTGAACAGTCCAATTAACGTATTCTAGAATCTTTGAGCATTTGATTAGATAACTTTATAATTTGGGGCGAATACGTAAGAGGACCTACTAGAATTTCTTTTTTGCTTCGTTTCGTTTCTTTCACTGCGATAGTATAGTAGAGCAGAAGGGTAGACACTTGGGCTTATTCGTTCATTTCAAGAGTAAAAATAAAAGCAGGGCCATTCCACTAAATCCCCACGTCGGCCTGTGAGGCCAAAGGCTGCAGCTCAACTATCAGGCACGTATCCAAGGGGGAAAGGGCGCCCCACCCTGCGTTGTTCACTTCGGTCGGCTCAAGCAGTACCAGGCAGCTCATCCGCTTACACCTTAGCAGCGGGAAAGTGCACCTGCCGCCGGAGGGTTGTGTCTCCGAACTGCACTGGTCGATCTGGAGCAGCTTTTCTTGCTCCGCGGCGGCGAATGTGAGTTCCGCTGGTCGATCTGAATCGAGTCTGGGAGTTCCACAGGTCTTTCCGGAGCAACTCGCTCCGCGGCATGGCGCCCCCTCTTGATCCGGCGAGAAGAGGCGGATTTAGCTGGAATTCCGAGGGTGCGGAGCCGTCATCTCAGCAAAAGCCGCGTTTGCCTGTTTCAGTGCTCTTGAAGGCATCGCTGATTAACCCAGGGCGTTTCACATTCTGACAGCGTCGTCGAAACGAAGGGTGGCGCTTCTCACCCCGATTAATTCGGAAAACGGATTAAGAAGCCCAAAGACCAGCACCAGTGACGATGATGTAATGTATTTTCCCTTAGAGTAAAAATATTAAGAGAATATTTCTTGAATCGCCTAACAAAAATCACCGGTTACAGCGACGCCGCTCATGTTCATGTAACCGGTTCAGATGAAGCGGGAAGACTTTATGCAGGGTGTCCCAGCTAACTATAGCCCGGGTTCAAAATACGCCGAGGCACTCTAAGACGACACGACCAAATGCATGATGCTGGCTATTGTATAGAGCAAGTCACACTGTTTATTATTGTGCTTAATTGCATAATTAGCCGATAATAATTAGCCAACTTTGCAAGCAACGAATATAAACGAAAAAGGTCGATGAGAAAGTTGTAGAACGGCCCGCAAAACTTCATTTGAACAGTTTTTAACTCTCCATCTATTAAGTGTCAGATTTTTTTTTCGCTCGCTGCGCGTGCCTCGCAGCCTTGTCACCATTTAAGCAGCAGCACACCCGGCCAGATGAGCTTTGTTTGTTGGGCGGAACGTTTGATAGCACTGCAATCGTGGCGCGCAAGCGGACAAGTCATGTGGTATCTTTTGTATTTCGCGGGCATCCGCAGAGAACGAAAAAAAAAGCCGATACGTAATAGATGTAAGGATACACTGTTCAGTGGGACGTTTCGCGGACCTTTCTACAACTTTCTCATTGGACTTTTTCGCCTATCTTCTTTTCTTGTGAAGTTCGTTAATTAATCTCGACTAATTATGCAGTTAAGTCCAATACAAAAATAGTGTGAGTTGCTCCATACAGTAGCCAGCAACATGCAGTTGGTCGCGTCGTCTTAGAGTGCCGTGGCATACTTTTAAACCCTGGCTAAAGTTAGCTGGGACACCCTCTATAAGGACACACATGCAGAGCATACACACATATTGTTACTGTTAAGGCCTCGTTATCATTAACCATTGGGCATGACTAAATGCGATGAACCTCACAGGCAAAGTGCACCATATGAATGAGCTGCCAACGTCGCTGGTCAGCGTCAAGCGAATATGCAAATGGCAGCCAGGCCCAACTTATGGAGCCAGTTGCGCATGAGAGCTTCCGTTGGGCTCCTTGCTGGAGCATGTCCGTGTTTCGCTGGTCGATCAGGATTGTGTCGTGCTGGGGCAGATTCGGTCGCTCTGGCGTAGATCAGCCCCCGCTCCAAATGGACCAGTGAAAATCGGTCATAAGGGGGTACGCGACAATTGAAACTATGTTCGTTATTCATGCATGGAATGTTACCAAATTTAGCGCTGACATGTAACTTTTTCATCTGATTTTAGAAATGCGCTGCATTTTAAGCTAGCCATACTCGCGGACTGCTTTTTGTGGCTATGCTGCGGAAGCTACGGGCGCGCGCCGCCAGCTTAACCGCCTCTCTCCCTCCTCCTGATAGCGTGATAAGAGCGCGCTTGTAAAAGCCTTGCGCCTCGCCCTCGTAGCTTCCACTGCATAGCCACGAAAAGCTCTCCGCGAGTATAGTGTATGCATTGAGTAATTGGTTTGGTTTATAGGGGTTTAACGTCCCAAAGCGACTCAGGTTATGAGAGACGCCGTAGTGAAGGGCTCCGGAAATTTCGACCACCTGGGACTCCTTAACGTGCGCGAACATCGCACAGTACACGGGCCTCTAGAATTTCGCCTCCATCGAAATTCAACCGCCGCGGCCGGGATCGAACCCACGTCTTTCGGGTCAGCAGCCGAGCGCCATATCCACTGAGCCACCGCGGCGGCTTTCCTAAGGGTTGAGTGATACCAATCGCAGGAAAAGTTAAATATCAGAAAATCAACCTTAATGTTTATCCCCTCGTTTGCCTCGTTTATCGCTTTCGCTTTTGGTCAGAGAAATGCGGCACTGCAATCAACGCAAGCGTTGATCTTCTATCTCCTTTTCATGGTGATACTGAGATGGTCCGCCCTCAGCAACCCGCGGAATGCGCGATGCGCCGGTACAATCAGAGGCGCGATTCGTTCAAAAATTTTCGACGACCGCTTATCAAAACAACGTCATTTTCTAAGTTTGTACAGAATACTTCGCTATAACTTTTCGTCACTAGACAGACGAAGATTCGGGGGTTACCAAAAATGAGTTGAAATTTCGAAAATTTGGCCAAATTTGCGTTTTTACTTGTGGTTCCCGCCGCGGTGGCTCAGTAGTTAGGACGCTCGGCTACTGATCCAAAGTTCCCGGGTTCGAACCCGCCCGCGGCGGCTGCGTTTTTATGGAGGCAAAACGCTAAGGCGTCCGTGTGCTGTGCGATGTCAGTGCACGTTAAAGATCCCCAGGTGGTCGAAATTATTCCGGAGCCCTCCACTACGGCACCTCAAATTATTCCTTTCTTCTTTCACTCTCTCCTTTCCCTACCCTTACGGCGCGGTTCAGGTGTCCAACGATATGTGATGCAGATACTGCGCGATTTCCTTTCCCCCAAAACCAATTATTATTATTATTATTATTATTATTATTATTATTATTATTATTATTATTATTATTATTATTATTATTATTATTATTATTATTATTATTATTGTGGTACGGGCCCGTGTTTAGCGCCACTTGCCCCTAGTTGTTCAGCTGCGCCTGCCTCTTCTAGCATATACGTATGTACTCCGCCTATAGACTATAGACGTATATAGACCGCCTCTGTGCTGCTGCACTTTATAAATGATACTTTCGTTAAGTCGTCTCCTTCTTCATCCAATGTTATCCAACGTGCCGATCTCCAAGTGTGCGATCATTTCACGATGGATCCCACCATTTTCGACTTTCAAGGCATCATACCGATTATCGATTTGAAATTAACATCTAGCGGAATTGATGCTACAACAGGCAATTTATACAGAATGCTAAAGAGTATAGTTCTATCACCATGAAATGCATACTCTCACAATCGTATCATCATGGTGCACTAGTGAAGACTGGAAGACTGCTGTGGTCATGTATACACAAAGCCGGAGATAAACAGAATCCATCTATCCATTGATACATATCTTTGAGATCAATAGCATGCAAAATAATGGTATATATATTTACACATCTTGTTAATTTTCTGGAGGATAACCATTTCTTCTCTCCAACGGAGCATGGCTTCCGAAAGTTTTTCTCGTGTGACATTCAACTACTTTCCTTCACTTATGACTTGCACTTCTATTTGGACTCCGCTTTGTCATCTGACTGCATATTTCTTGACTTTGCTAAAGCATTCAATAAAGTTGATAACTCACTGCTATTACATAAACTAAGTGTGCTGAACATTGACCCTGCAGTTCTTAACTGGCTCTGTGGATTTCCTTCTTCTCGTGTTGAACTTGTGAAAATTAATGACACTGATTCCTTATACTGTACCACTTGGTTCTGGGGTTCCTCAAGGATCAGTCTTGGCCCCTTTACCTTCTTTTTAGCTTCTATATTGCTGTGAATTGCCGTTCCCCTCTGTAATGTACTCTGCATCCTGAGAGAAAATAAATATCCCTTGCCAAGAAGCTTGCCCAGAGGAGGGGGGGGGGGGCGAATCAAAGAGAGAGAGAGGGTGATAAACTGGGCCCCAGCCTCCCTCCGGCAAATTGAAAACTCGGCACCTATGGGCCTCCACTACGGCACCTTTCTTCTTTCACTCCCTCCATTATCCCTTCCCTTACGGCGCGGTTCAGGTGTCCAACGATATATGAGACAGATACTGCGCCATTTCCTTTCCCCCAAAAACCAATTATTATTATTATTATTATTATTATTATTATTATTATTATTATTATCACCTATGGTATGAGGACTCTCAGGGATCTGTGAATGTAGAGTTGAGAATGACAAATTCCGCATAAATGGAGATCCGGAGTTCCCGGGTTCGAACCTGACCGCGGCGGCTGCGTTTTTATGGAGGAAAAATGCTAAGGCGCCCGTGTGCTGTGCGATGTCAGTGCACGTTAAAGATCCCCAGGTGGTCGAAATTATTCCGGAGCCCTCCACTACGGCCCCTCTTTTTCCTTTCTTTCACTCCTTCCTTCATCCCTTCCCTTACGGCGTGGTTCAGGTGTCCAACGATATATGAGACAGATACTGCGCCATTTCCTTTCCCCCAAAAAACCAATTATAATTATAATTATAAATGGACATTAACTCAACACTATCGCGCCATATCCAAATTTTAAGAATTAGCAGGGAAATTATGCAAATTTGTTAGGCAAAAAGCTGGCTCCAAACGCAAAGGAAGAAAGAGAGTGGTGCAATCGATGAACACTGTACTATTTGCGAAGTTTTTCAAAAATACTTAGCGGGGAAACAGAGAAAACGAGGTATCTTTAAAAAATACCAACTAGCCCAAAGCTGCTTGTTAACGTTTGTGAAGGTTTCACGCACCCTCCCTGTGGAGTTCGCTGACCTTTCCGCGAACTGGTCGGTCTGGTGTTCGGAAAGAATGCCGCAGCAGTGGGGTCCGAGGTCGCCAACAAAGGGGCCCGTCCAGTCCCTGCCTCCCCTTTGTGCGGCGGCGGACGTCCTTGTTTACCGCGCCGTCACGGGCATAGCCCGTCTTTCTAACCATGTACTACAGCTGTCGACATGTGTGCATTGTCAAGGGGTTGCGGAGGCTTCGGAAATGCACAAGATACGGCTGAGATGTGTTCTGTAAACAACTTTAGTGATCGTCTCATGTCTTTAGTGATCGTCATATGTTTGTCGCGTGTGCGAGAGAGAAAGCGGATGACAATGTTAGGAAAGTGGTAACGGCTGTGCCGTGGGCGAGGGTGGTCGCGTTTGTACTGTTTGTGTATTTGATTGCAGCCTCTCCTTTCCCAAATGTTTAATCAGTACTCTTTCCCCAATCTGTGATTAGTTGGAGGAAACCTTATTTTCCTTTCCCTAACCACTGATTGGTGAGGTGAGTCACTTGTAATCTTGTTGGTTGCTGTCCCCGCTAAGGGCGGAGACAGAGGGTTTAAAAACAAGCGCTTTGGGTTGAACGGGGGCTGAATTCGTCTGATAAACGGTTTAATCATGAAAATAGTTTTCTCCTTGCTTTGTTTCTTCTTGTTTTATTTATGTGGTAAATAAATAGTTCTCCTTCTCCTTTCTTTAAGTATCGTGAATGTTTGCGAGTTAGAACCACCGGGTCATCAAGAAACCCTGATTTCATCAACAAGGTGTTTCATCTCATCACCACCTGAATGGGGAAACTCAACTCTCCCTTTCCAATTACAGCCATGAAGGAGATTCCGAGGTAAGACTCAGCCCTAATCGTCGTCTCTCCGGCACAGCATTAGCATTATCATTGCTTCATTGTTCGATATGTTACTAACGGTAACGTACGCAAGCTCTGACGCTGCGGATGTTTACATTCCATTTCTCGTATTCCGCTGCGTACTCCTATGTATCGGGTTTTTAGGCCCGAGCGCTGTCCATGGTTGGTGACATATGTTTCTGCCATCATCACTGCATCAGCGACATCCGATATGCTGCGATGTCTTGGGCACCTCGATCGCATTCTAGTGGCTCAACGTTTCGTTGGGCGAACTATCGTACATCACAACTTAACAATTGATATTTCTCCCTTTCTTGAAGTTAGGGTATCGAACAGTATGACGGATCGACAGTTTGGGAGTAAATACAGCAGTTATGTTGAACTGACATTAGTGACCCCGAAAGTTAACACACATGCACAAGATGTGAGTTTATAATAGTCATTTGTGTGCATGTTTCCTTCACTTTTATTAAGAAATTCGTTCCTAACAACTTTTTGTCTTACCTCTGCTTCAAATACTTGGTTGGAGCAAGGAAAAGAAAACGCCAACATGCTCAAAGAGCAGTACTTGGCATGTTCCTGCACTCTGACGTTAGTAACGATCACTACTGCAATCATTAATGAAAACAAGCGAACAACTCAAGAGAAAATGGCGGGATTTTTCGATATAGTGCAGGCAAAAACTTATCAGACATTTAGGACTGTGTAACGTGCTATTCAGTGATTGCTGGTATTTATATTTCGTGATGTATTGAGATAAAGAATATATAAGAGTGCCATCATATCAATATAGTTGTAGATGGCTCTTAATAGTTTTCCACAGACCCTTGTTCTTCGTCTACCACTCACCTACAGTACGCCACTCTAGGCACGCGGTGCCACCGCCGGTGCTCCTGTCCTCGGGTGGCATGTTTTGCAGCAGTCACCTAAGATGGACCATGCTACATACCTCCGCTCTTCCACAGCCTCCCTCCTTCGTCCACGATAACCACTCTTCAGATGGTTCGTATTCCTCACACTCCATACCCTCCTCCTTCCAGGGTAACAAGGATATGCATACCCTTCGGGTGGTTGCCATGGCCGTGGCGATCACCCTCCGGTCGCGCCTTTTTACAATCTCGCCATACCTTCTTTTCACGATAACCAGCCTCCAGGTCATTCCCAAGACAACTTCTCCCCCGTGGCGCATTCCTACTCTCTTGCTAAACCCTATATATCTGCTGCTTCCACAGTGACCATCCTTCAGTTTGCGGATTCATCCGCTCTTGTGATACCCGCCTGTGGCAATCCTTCTCCGGTTACGCATTCCTATGCTATCACCATACCCTGCTCCTTTTATGGTAACCACCCTTTGAGAAGTTCCCTCTGATTACACATTTCTACGCTTTCGCCTTCCCCGCCTCTTTCCACGATAATCATCCTCCAGGTGGTTCCCGTGGCAACCCGTCTCCAGTTAACCACCCTACACATAGTTCCGGTGGTAACCACCCTCTACACTTTCTCTGCATTCCTCCGCTCTCGTCATACCCTCCTCCATCCATGCTAACCAACCTCCAAGTGATTCCAATGGCAACCATCCACCAGTAATACTGACAACTACTACTACTACTACTACACCGACGCGAAACTCAGGAACAGATGCTTAACAGCTGTCACTGTAAAGGTGCCCAAAATAGGGAGTCTTTTTCCTTAAGGAAGAGAATGTTTTGTCGCGGCATGGAACATCCCTGTTCAACACTTTGTCGGCAACACGTACGTTGACGGCTATAAGGAAGGACCCTGTCATCTGACATGTTCTCAATCTTGTGTGGCCCCAAGCATATCGAACATTCCTGCTGGCAAACTGAACTTGCATCGGTGCCCCTGCTTGCTCCCGATACAGAGCAAAGAGGTCGAACGACGACTTCACCATCTGAATGGTCTGCAAGGAACTACATTTAGCACACTGGGACCATTGCAACCCACATGCGCCACTGCTCAAAAGGACTAGGTCCGACGTTCCGGTCCGGTAGTTTCTAGAAGCAACTGCCATCCGGCCACAGCCTTCTTTACACTTCAGGCCACTGCAGACTTCCCAAATGTAAAGATGGCGAGGAAGGAAATTTAGTGGCTGACATTCTGTGGACGGGCAGGGCTAACTCCATCAGGAAAATGGCTGGCAAAAAGCTCGACATCATGCCATGTATGGGTGGCAATCCTTGCTCCATAGCCAATGTCAGATTAACTGGAAGCCATGGCTGGTGGGCTTGTGTGGACACACACTGGTGCAGCCGGGCTTATCAGTGCAGAAAAGCACGACGCAGCCGCAATTGATGCGATCGTAGCCAAGAACATAATGCCAGGCAAAGCGGTCATGATCAATGAATGCTCCGACTTGGTCTTTGCTGTGCAAGATGCTGCATGGCACATGAGCCTGTGGTATTTTACAGTGTGTCACCATTGGCTGAAAGGCATCATTTAAGGGGCATCTGCCACTGCCCCCAAGGCTAGGGCCCTATAACGACAATGATGAGCACAAGCGACGGTTTTCAGGGCCAACCAAATTCCTGCATTGATAGACATCGACTCATGACAAACCAGATACCCCCTCTGCGCTGTTTGACTAATTTCTTGTAAACACTGAGCGGTAGTCTCCAACGCCACCTACCAGCAAAGGCGACGGTGGCCATATAATGACGGCAGAGCTTTCACATAGAGTAGCAATCCAATGGGCATCGAAAACTCGGGCAGACCTTATCCAAAGTGAAAGCATCATTGAAGAAGGTACCGTCTTTGTCAAAAGTAACCAGGCTGCATGGTTTGCTGCTCGCAAGTATAGTGGAGCCCTTAGGCTTTCCTAAAGGTCAAAAGTTGTTGAAAGATGAGGACAAAAGTTCTCCTTATCTTACAGAGATTTAGAGCTTGCCGGGCAGCATAAGTGCTCCACTGTATGACTGAGAAGCAGACCATGCAGCTTGCCCTTGGAAATAACTGCACACATGATCACTGCAATTTACACAAGCTGAAAAAGAATCGGACATCAGCATATGACTGCCATGTCGAGATGCCAAGGAAAGCTCAGGAATAACAAACAGAAGGTGCTAAATAATACATTTGTGCAACTGCCATCGAAGATCCCCTTACCATATTTATACACATAATTTGAGCACTTTTTAATGAGAATTTAGGGCTTCAAGAAGGGGGTGCGCAAATTACGCGAGGATTTCGCGAGCGCGACTTAAAAAACTCCACAAAGGTCATAATGCGCAATACAGGTATAGTGTATGTTGCTGCGTATACATCAGCACCCGGACCGCACCCCAGCTGGCCGCCCCCCGAAAAAAAGTTCACTCTAAACAAAAGGCCGTAACTACCTGCTGTAACTGTAACTGTAATCAGCTGTAACTACCTGCCCTAAGCAGACGTATTCTTTTACCACTTCCAGCACCTCGCTTCCAATTGTGAACTGCTGTTCCCTTGCTAGGCTGTTGAACATTACTTCAGATTCCTGCATATTCCTTTTTACACCCACAATTCTGCTCTGCCTCTCTAAGTCATTGATCATGCTTTGTAGTTCATCCCCAGAGTGACTTAGTAAGACAATGTCATCAGCAAATTGCAGGTTACTAAGGTATTCTCCATTAACTATTATCCCTGAACTGTTCTCAATCCAAGCCCCTGTATACCTCTTGTAAACATGCGGTGAATAGCATTGGCGAGATCGTGCCTCCTTGCCTGACACTCTTCCTTACTGGAATTTTATTGCCAGCTTTATGGAAGACTGTGGTGGCTGTGCAGCAAAGTCATAACATGTCATGCAAGCACAACACCCTTGGGAAGAGGAGCAGTGCATAGGAAGCTGCGAGGGCTGACCCTAACGGCTTCAGAAGTAGAATTCATCTTCATATCCAAGCATGCAACTAAAAACTGCTGTTTAAATGGCAGCTGTAGTTGACTGAAAGGTTAGCTTTCACTCAAGGGCTAGAGAATCATGGTTATCAACTTGACAACCAAGCACAAAATTCAAAACAAACACATACTGTTGTTCAAAAACCGCAGACTTTATTCCACTGAAAGGTCAACTTTCATTCACCATGAACAAACTGAAAAACCAGGCTAGCACCTCATAGCCAAGAAATGCATACACTAAACAACTGCCATGGTGTATACCTCTGCCATAAAGCTCAAGCTGATGGGTGCTGCAAGGTAAAATTGTTCTGTTAACAAAAAAAAATGGCAGAAGGTACTAAATGAAGCAGTAAATGGCTATACGACATCAAGTATGTCGTGAAATATCAATACATAAACAAAAGCAATACTTGTAAAGGAGGTAAAAAGCTCAAAAAAGTTGCATGTAAAAGCACTGAACCTCTAATTATTCGGCCTGGCTAAGCTCTATGGCACACTACTTTCCAACTACGCTGTAACTTGACTAAACAACAAAACTCCACCAAAGTACTCTCTTTCTATCTCACAAGACTTGCGCTATTTCTTTTGCCTAAAGACAGCATTTTCTGCACATCTACGCTGCAAAGCATGATATGCACACCGGGACCGTGGTGAAGACTAGACGTCTTATGGTTCCCAACGGCAAGTTACTAGTCAACTTTTTAAAAGCAGCACAGAGGTTTTCACACTTCAGCAAGAAAAAAAAACTAACTTTGACAGGTTTGAAATCCAAAACAGTCTGTACATTGAAAGCCCTCTAGCGTCAGCATATCTCCACTCTTACAGCACGTGCACAGCAATACCCACAACAATGAAAATTCATTTGGCTGTTCAAAACACACTTCCAGCAGCAAGTACGCTAGTAAATGAATGTCCAATAGCACGTTTTTTTTTTTTAATTTTAATGCCTGACTCGTGCTGCTAGTACATGTAGTTGAAAGATTACCATAATAGCTTAAATAACCTTGTGAACTGTTTTCAAAAAGCAAAAAAAGTAAATCCACTCATGTTCTTTCACGCATTGTGAAATACAATGATGCATCAGCCATCTCCTTTGCTTGACACCAGGTAGTTATTTTCAGCATTTACTTAAACACTTCATTAAAAAAATATTTAACAACCTTAGACTTTAAAAGCAAGACCCCCAAAGCCATGTTATGCACACAGTCAGAATCTAAACCTTTCCCGAAGTTAAAAGATTAAACCAAATATTTACTACCAGCTAGTTACACAATGCAGAATAACTTAACACTGTGTTCTTTATAACTGGTCACAAATGCTACTGTGAAACTTCTAATTGGCTGAATGCGAATCTTGTAAAAAATACCAAAACAGCTTCAAACATCATGACAAACTCCGTGAGATTACTGTTACACAAATAGCCTGCCATACTTCCTTTCATATAACAACCAGACATCCATTAAAAATTTCACGATTATGCATATGCAGTACAGTGTACAAACCGTAGACAATAAGAAAATATAGAGCTCCAAATATGGAGCATTGGTGCTGCAAGCAAACGGAGAGCAACGACATCTGCACATGCACTTCTACAACGGAAGGCAACAACTTCGAGTACAAATACTCGCTGCATTTTGTATCAGAACACAAACAGACCCTCACAAAGACAAACACCGCCATCCACTTTTTCACTGTACATCTCTGTGCCACTCATAACACCCACATGCTTCTTTCTCCCGTGTCAAGCTAGCAATAAGCTGCACAACTTCTATTATAACATTTATCTTGTTCGCCTACGCTGGCTGATTTTCATTTGCTTATGTTATTTTATGAGTGTGAGACAATACGGCTACACAGATCAGGATTCCCTGGGCCCTGTGGTTCTTTTCCAATGATGCTCAGCACCTCAATTTTTTCCAAAATTATAATGCGCGCAGTCAAAATACACGAAGTTATCAATAAGAACAGTTTTTAATAGTTTTTAGCATGATGTTGTGCTACCATATAACAAGCCCACCAGACTTCTCTGCCATGTAATACTCCAGAATGGCCAAGTACTTAAAAGAGTTAAATAGCAAAATGGCAAAATCTTACTTAGCCTCTGAGCAATGAAATTCATACCGGCACATATGGAGGTAAGTTGCCCCCTAATATGAAGTAGATATCAGGCCTTGACTCAAAACAAACAAACAAACATGATATCAGTTTCATTAATCTGTTGACTCTCATAAGAGAATTCGTGTCAGTACTACGCCAACACTTAAAAAAAATCGCCAAACCACACATGATGTGCTGGCACCACAATTTTCTTCCACTAAGTAGCTGCCAGTGACATTCGGTGCAACCAAAGCCACAGACTGAGCAGCATGTATAGTAGAGCCCCACAATGATTGTTTCAACAAGGCCCCGGATGGCTATGTAGCTGAGGCCAACCTCACAACAGCCTATATGGTAATATAGATGGCTTGCTAGTCCCCAAACTCCATTCTGATACTGAGATGGTGCTCATCTAAGACATCCTGTCTCGAGGGCACAAAGAGCCATAAATTACCGTTGGAGTCTGCTCACATTGAACAAAATGGCCTGGTTCTCCGAGAGGCAAGCAATGCATTTCAGCAAGAAAAACTGCTGCACCTCTTGTGGCATTGTTTGGGTGGCCATGCATTATGCCATTGTTCAGGTCAGCATGCAGTCAAGAGAAGAGTGCAGTTCACCAGCGTTTCATATTGACAGTGCTGGAAATATCTGCCTTAATTTCTCCCTACACTAAACGCTGCCAGTGTATAAGTGAACTAAGTGGCACTCCCCACCATACAGCCGTGGCATGCTTGGTCAAAAACGAAATACTTAGCTGTGCGGGGTGTGGCACTCGTGGGGGAGGGCTCCACGTCGTGGGTAGAAAGTGTGGCGCAGCGAGTAGTTGAGCAGGTTGGTGACATGGGACATGTAGATGTCAGAGTAGCGGAAGAGGCGGCGTGAGAAGTACGTCGGGTTGTGATGCGTGCGGAAGATGCTCCCAAAGTTGGCGTTGAACAGGGACTTGGTGGTTTTCCTGGGTAGCAACACAAAGAAACAATAATCAGGCAGCGAAAAAAAAAAAGAGGTGGTATAAGGGCGCCGCATGAAAATGACCTGAGGTTTCTAAACAGATGCAGCACTCTACTTACATTCAACCAATGAAAGACCACCACAATTATCGCCACTGATACTATGCTTGATAGTGACACTTTACAGGTATATAAGCAGGTCCAAGTAAAAAATATTTGAATAAAGAAAGGAATTCCCAGTCAGCATGGCCTCCAGTTCATTTTAATGCACAAATGCATCTCTTGGCTTCCACCTTCCATGTTCTGAGCGCAGCAAAAAGTTGCCAGAGTTGCCAAAGCATGCAGCCCACCCCAAAGATTCCAAACCCACAACCTGAGCAGTGGGAGGCCATGCTGTACAGCTCAAGCCTGGAGGACCAAATACAGACGATTCAGTGGGTGCAGCAAACAACTAATGCCGTTGAAACTTTGGACTAAGAACCCATCCAGTTTGGGAGGATGCAAAGCTTTTTACTGAATAAAATGTTTAACATCACCACCATTACTTGGCATGCGTTCAAGAAATGTCAGCTTGACAGTCATTTATGCAATCACTACAAGTTTACTAGCAATTTGTAGAATACAGTCTTTCTTGATCATGGAAAGCATGAGTGAGCTCAATGACTATACTTTGCTGGCCCCTAAACCTTCACTGTGAATAATTAAAGGCACCAAAAAACATGCATATACAAGAGAAGACAACAGGAAAGTGAGACAGGGCACTTCGTCATGTTGTCTTCTCTTGTATATGCATGTTTTTTGGTGCCTTTAATTATTCACAGCGAACTGCTACCAACTTGCAAAGCAAAAAGTTCTCCTATGGCAAACCTTCATGTTTACTGTAAAAGGACCAAAAACACCGCGAAGATGTACGAAAATAATGAGTGCATGCAGCAAAGAGTGCCATATTTTTATAAAAGCTGTTTTGAAGCAGAGAAGAGGTGTGCCAGCATACAAACAAGAACAGGCAAGTAGCTAAACAATTTTGCTTCAACTGATAGATGCAGCAGGAAACATCACACAATCTCGCGCAAGATGTATGTAGCCACAATGCATTTCTGCATCAGTAAGCTTTAGCAGAGTGACGATCTACTGACTTCCTTTTCCTTCTAGGTGGGAAAGATGCACTGCACACAATGAGAAGAAGGAAGACATGACTCTTGCCTCTGGAGCAGCGGGTGGCAGTAAGAGGAAGGCTGCCAGGAGATGTCATAAGCAAGTGCATTCACAATATTGAAAAGGTATATGACACTGAGCAAACTGAGGTGCATAAGAAAACATAGCACAGAACTCCAACTTCGAGGTGTAGAGGCAGACATCTTGGTGTTTGTGACTGCAAGCCTTCAGCCTAGCGTACATAACTGATGTGCCGATGTCAGAGCACCAAAATCGTCAGTCTAGAAGATTTTGAAGAAGGCAAAACTGCTCCTCTGCCATGCACAATTCTACCTAAATTTTGATGGCAGACTCAAAAACAGGCTCGACCTCAGCATATGGATTTTGACAGTGTGATGAGAAGGCCAACTTTTTTAATGTGCAGTGGATGAACAAAGCAAACTTATCCAGAAATGTGTGAGTTAATCTCCACAACACCTATTATTAGAGCAAAACAAACCTACAGTGCCTGTGCTAACACATTTGCTGCTGTATCAATCGCAATGGTCGTCTATAATTTTTTACAGCGAAAGCTTTTATAGCTTTGGTTTGCCACAATTGGTTTGTTCTTAGAAGGTTAATAAAGCACTTCATTCCACTGTAGAATATACAGTGTCAGCAATAAGACCTTAATTACTTGTGGGCTATTTTAATTTAACTTAGTTCATTGAATTGAATTGGTGTTAATTTTTTCAACTAAATTCAATGGTCACCACCTGCTACGGTTGGCAGGTGAAAGCCACGTAGCAAAGTTTGGTTTAGGGGGTTTAGCGTCCCAAAGCGACTCAGGCTATGAGAGATGCCGTAGTGAAGGGCTCCGGAAATTTCGACCACCTGGGTTCTTTAACGTGCACTGACATCACACAGTACACGGGCCTCTAGAATTTCGCCTCCATCGAAATTCGACCGCCGCGACCGGAATCGAACCCGCGTCTTTCGGGCCGGCAGCCGAGCGCCATAACCACTCAGCCACCGCGGCGGCTACGTAGCAAAGTGGAGAGAGAAAATCCCCCTCTCAACGCTTAGGGGAGGATGGAGAGGAAAAGTAGTGAGAAGGAAGAGAGAGAGAAGTTGGCAGGTGATGGATGGCCAAATCAAATCTGGCTGATTGACATTAGTGTGGCTAGGTTGTCTCTTACAGGTGATTATAAGTTCCACAGACAAATGCAGTGCTAACCGGTTAAAACAAACCTATAACAGCTTTCACTGATTAATGCATTAAGCCGGTAAGGTTAGCTCTACAAATTTTTGACTACATGCTAAGCAGTATGCAGTGAACTGTCTAAAAGGTTCAGTAACTAAACGTATTTACTCGATTCTAAAGCACACTTTTTTCCGGTAAAAATTGCCTAAAAATGACATGCGCATTAGAATTGAGTACGAAACTGAAACTATGTCAGCAACATCCTACTGCCATCAGCGGTGTGAAAAAGGTGTGCGTGTTACAATCGAGGGCGCGTTAGAATCGAGTGAATATGATAGTTTCTGCAATATGATAGTTTCTGCAGTGACCTTACACTGACACGTCCCCAGCACACATGGTTTCAGTGCAATAGTGCACCATCCTATGCAATTAGCCATGGTTAAGTCTGGCTCGATAAAGTTCTCTAAAGGTGATAGAATCGGGTGATATTAAATCATGCTCTAGCATGTTAGCTCTATAGAAATGACCTTGCTCAACCCTTTTCTTAGAGGGATACATGAAAAACTGGGACTACCATGCCGGATGCACTAAATGTATAAATTGCCCAAGTTGGAAATGTAATTATAGAAGATGTGTTGAGGAGGTGTGTGAATGCTACGTCCCTGTACAACAGGCCTGCCTGCAAAGTGAAGTGCCTGCAAGGACTCCCTTTAAAGACCAGAAACTAAACAGCACAGATGAATAGAAGCACTAAGCATAGCGTTTTCGGCAGTGGTGTGCATCGGAATATAGCTAAGCCATGTTGTCTAGCAGGGTAATTACCTAATATTGAATAGTTAACTTTTGAACTATCAGAGTTAGGCCAGCCAATTATTGAGAGGAACCTAACTGTATCCGTATCGGATTTTAGATTTTCCAAAACGGCATTCTCGTCGCCACTGCAGCACACAGGCGAAACCGAAACCGCGCGGCTGAGAGCACTAGCCATGCCTACGATGTTGCATAACACAGTGACGTGGGTGTCGGGTGCTCTCTTCACAGCGCCCAGGAGGGAGCAGTGACAAGGAAGAAAGCACGTGACACCCATGCGACTGTGTGGTGCAACCTCTTAGGCATGGCTAGCGCTCTGTCCGGCCGTGCATCTGTCCATGTGCAACCCAAAATTGCTTGCACTACAGTGGTGAAGAGAATGGCATTTTCGACAATGTAAAAACAGATATGTATATTACCTTAGATGTTACCTATATAATATTAGTTGACAGGCCTGCTAGTTAACATGTCCCAGCTGTATACACTAGAATATGCTGCATGCATACACTATACACTATGCCAAAGAAAGCGCTCTTCTAACTACAAAAGCCTATTTTTAAAAACTGCTCACAGTTTTAGGTAAAACATCCTGTATATACACACTAAGTACTAAATATAAACAAGAGACATCTATGACAAAAAATTAATTGTATCCATGCACACTGTCGCCTTTTCAGAGAAGTAACCACAAAAAGTTTTGGAATGAGATCAGTACATTACAGTAGACCTATTTGATGAGAGCAACACCCCGATATACCAGAGTGATTACTGTGGAGTACTGAATGGAGTTTTCGTCTTGTGGTTTCTGTCCACATTGCCAACCTTTTACCCTGCTCCGTGCACTTCTGATTTCGTTTCCATGAATTTAATAATCACTGATTCTGTTAGCATATCCTCTTTGATCACGAAACCAAAGATTCCAGCTTGCTTAGGATTTGACGGTATTAAAACGAAGTTCTTAAAAAGCACAGCTATTTACTCATCTGTGATTCTTTATGAAATTTTTGCAGAGTCAGTGCAAGTGCTATTATATCCCTCATGACTGGAAGGTAATGAAGGTCGTTCCTTTGCATAAATCATACATTACTCTTTCATCACTTAATGAATATAGGCTCATCTCATTAACCGTATATTCTGCAAACTTCTTAAGCACATCATCTATTCTCACCTTGCTCCTTTTCTTGAATCTAACAATTTTTTGTTTCTGTCAACACAGCTTCAGAAAATTGTTCTCATGCAAAGCACATCTTATTTTCCACTAACGATTCGTTTCGCTCAATGGATGCTAAACTTATGGGCGTAGTGCACTTCCGAAGATTACACAAAGAATCATGGGAAAGTCGCCTGCTAGATACACATTTCCGGCTCCAATTTTCTTCCATCACTTGCCTGTTTCATTGGTGTCACTATACATGCTGGCATACTTTATTCACTAAAATATTTGTGCTGCGACACTGCTAATTGTACAGCATCCTCACAAGACCAGCACGTGCAGTGTGCTGGTCTTGTGATTGCCTTGAGAAAATCCCAAAATGTAAGCGTGCGTTGTTGTTGTCAATGTAGCCGTGTAGGCTAGCTGTAGAACACGTGCTGCGACCAGTTTCTCATGCGTTTGAATAAGTTTCGTGCACCAGTCATTATAACGGGTGCTGCGGCGAACACTTTCAAAAATTCTCAAAATTGGGAGTTTGAACTAGAAAGACAATTTTTTGGGAACAGTCACCTGCTGCAGATGTAAGTTACTGTAAACATATTCTTAAATATGCACCTAATTAACTAAAATTCACTAACATATTTTTATTTAAACACAGTCTGGTGGTTAGTGACAATAAGGAGCTCGAAGCCATAGACAAGACAATACCACATCTGTTTTTGAAATAAAAAAAAAAAGTCATTTTCTAAAAAAGCTCTGCAGCGACAGAAAATCTGGTGCTTTTTTTGTAACGATAGCTACATTACAATAGCATTTCAAGCCTTCAGCGTGGCTGCGGCGAACACTTTCAAAAATTCTCAAAATTGGGAGTTTGAACTAGAAAGACAATTTTTTGGGAACAGTCACCTGCTGCAGATGTAAGTTACTGTAAACATATTCTTAAATATGCACCTAATTAACTAAAATTCACTAACATATTTTTATTTAAACACAGTCTGGTGGTTAGTGACAATAAGGAGCTCGAAGCCATAGACAAGACAATACCACATCTGTTTTTGAAATAAAAAAAAAAAGTCATTTTCTAAAAAAGCTCTGCAGCGACAGAAAATCTGGTGCTTTTTTTGTAACGATAGCTACATTACAATAGCATTTCAAGCCTTCAGCGTGGCAGCGCCGTGGCGGTGGCGGCGCCTCCACGCTGTCATGTTGTTGTTCATGTGGTGCGGAGCACCTGCTGACGGCGCGGTGCTGTGGCTGATCACGTGGTTCGTCAAGTGGTTGGTCACATGACGAAGTTCCACTTGGCCAGCTGTAGCTATCGCGTCACTCCAGGTTTAGCCAAAGCTAAACCACCGCCAATTTTTGTTTGCACAAAACTGAAACTGTGCATATTCGCCAATGACGTGCAGCGGTACCTACGGGACCCAGTTTGAATTGCCAGAGCTATTGTACCACCTCACACATATTCTTCTGCTTCGCCACTAGGTTCAAGGAAAATGGTAGTCCTTGCCAACTGTGTAGTCTTCATTTTTGAGAACACTGAAGCAAAAAAAGTGCATGCCATCATAAATGGAGCAGGAAGTTCGAATTTAGCAATGTAGTCATTGCAATACGTTATCAGTGGATGTTGCATTTGCACCCAGCCTCCCCCTGCGCCTCGTGCATTCAGTTTTGGTTTCATGCGGAAAAAGGCACCGAGTTTTCTTACGCTGCCGAGGTTTAGAGAAAGGCATTTTTTTAGTTTCAAAAACTGGTATAGCATCGTCTTGTCCATGGCTTAAAACCTCCACTGGTACTAACCATCATAATGTGCTAATTTAAAAGTTAATTCATGAAATATAGTTAATTAGCTAGTTAGTATTGGATGATTTTCATAGTAACTGACATCCACTATGGCTGACAGTTTGTTCCAAAAAATTTTCATTCTGTTTCAAACCCCTTTTTTTCAAGGAATATTTCAGAGTATTCATGAAAACACCGACTGTTTTCTGCCTTTTGCTGCACCAGCAAAGTGATATGAAACCTGTGCAACTGAGTAGATGATAGATATCTTTTTCTCACAGTGTGTAAAGGCTGCCGGTGGGCTAGCAAAATACCATAAATACCACTGCACACACATTACAAGGTATGTCCACAGAAAGCCTCATCCCATTATTGTTACGGTCGCACTGCAGCTCACATCTTGTGTGAGAACATGCAATGAAGCAGAGTAGAGCTGACGTCGCGTCGGCCTTGCAATGCTGCATTATAATCAGTGATGGTTTATGGGGTCTAACGTCCCAAAGCGACTCTGCCTATGAAGGGCATCGTAGTGAAGGGCTCCGGAAATTTCAACCACCTGGGGTTCTTTAACATGCACTGACGTCGCACAGTACACAGACCTCTAGAATTTCGCCTCCATTGAAATTCAACTGCCGCGGACGGGATATATAATCAGTGATGTTTCACTGATCGTAATGCTTTCGTAGGATAATTAGTACGATAAGTGATGTCAATAGAGTGACTGCGATGAAGTATACGAGCAGGGGAGGAAATATGGAACCAGGAGAAGCAGTAGCAGGCAACATTCCCATGATCCTTTGCCTTGATTCCAGAAACGCATTACACCCATTGCAGGCTACATTTTTCTGATTTTTTGATGCCACTGCTCATGGTTTACTGTTTCTTAATTTCAGTGCCTTTAATACTGGTGTTTTCTCTCAGACCACAGTCAAAATATATCAGTTAATGGTTATAACTCACCTCCTGTTCTCGTACCTGCCACCAAGGTTCTGTATTGGGTTCCTTTTATTGCTAAATTTTATTAATGACTGCCAGAACAATGTAAGCTTTCATATAACACTTTTCACAGATGACTGTACGGTATATCGTACAATTACCAACCCTTGCAATAAAGCACGCTTATAATCAGTACCTTAACACAGTTTCTTGATGCATATCTTTAGCTGCCTTAAAATAACATTCCTCATTATTTTCTTAATGACGTTCCATTATTGTCAGTTTCACTGACCGAATATCTAGACCTTCAAATAAGAAACAACCTATCTTTGAAAATTCATATGAACTACATACCTAGCTAGGCTAGCCACATACTCGGATTCTTAAACTGCCACTTCTCAGCTGCGACCAGCCCCACTAAGCTTCGTCTGTATAAAACACTAGTAAGACCTAAACTAGAATACACAAGTCCTTTTTTAGGGCCCTCATCAAATAACTTTAGCAAATTCCTTAAAGCTCATTCATAACCATGCGATTCACTTTATTCTGTCAAAATAATCTTGAACAGTAAGCATGTCTGCAATGAAATTAACCCTTTGCCTTTTCCCCCCCTCACTCAATGATGTAATTATTTTCTCTTATGCCTTTTCCACAGGATTTAATGCACTAATTCTATTCCTACAGATCTGTTATTTCTTCCTCCGCCTTATGTATCCCCATATATTTATTACAAATTCAAGATGGAGATCCCAAATTCCAAAACAGCCTCTGCGATATCAATCCCTTCATTCTTCGTACTGCTAGTGACTGGAGCCGCCTCCCTGATTCCAGTGCTTAAAATTTCAAGGTAGCCGCTGCCGATTTTGTAAGCATCTCCTTCCTGTAATGCGCTTGGGCCCTGACAGGGCAGATATAAATAATAATTTCTAACTGATATCTTGGCTCCTAAGCCAAAGCTGTAGAAGTCAGCTAATTAATCTTAACTATTTAATCAATAAGGAGCAATGAAGAAAAGCAACGAAATTCTTCACAACCCTCGGCCAGTTTTACTTGCAAGGGACAATCTAGCATGTTTAGGAATCAAGGTCCATTTTAACACAGTGCTGTGCATATTGCAACCCAAGCAGAATACAATCAACTGCAAGCTTAATTTTCAGAACATACTCCATGCAAAGACTGCACAAGTGAACTTTTTATGCAAATCACATATACATTAATCAACAGCTTGCCGCAGGCCGAAAAATATGATGGTATGCTCACACAAAAGTCATGGTTTTCAAGATATTAAACATGGACCCCACTGGTACATACAGCCTTCTGTGAAACCATGTTAAAAGATTGAAAGTTGAAAGAATGCACAAACAGGTGAAAACAAGTATACGTGGCCGAGTCCTACACTTTTCCTCCTGAAAGGTCTTTCCTACAAGGGCCTGAAGTATTCGCACTTCACAATGAACTCACCTCAGCTGATCACGTTCTTGAAGGAGTTGTTCAATAAAGTCTTCAATGTCCTCATGATCCTGAACAGAACAAGTCAGCACAGCATAGCAATTATTTCGGGATGAAGGCAAGGATATGAATGGATAGGAATGAACCCTAGCGCTGCACAATTTTTATCTCTGCTAGAATGAAAGGCTGCATTTCAGCATAGCACGTCTTCCCTATTGAGACAATTTTTCAGCATCAGAGCTACTACAGGCATAATCTGCAACTATTCCACATTCTTCCAATAAAGTGGCAAATATGGATCAGTATATGCTAGGTTATAGCCTCAATGAAATATAAGAAGACATGAAGGAGCTTTCAGAATCTTTGTTCATAAAATTTGACAACCGATGCAGACCATGCCAAACAGGTGCCAGCACACCATTCCGGGTTCAGCAGTCATGTGGCATACTCCAACACAAAAAACATGGCAAATTACAAACAAGCCTTCTCATTTAGCCTAAGAATTTTATTAATGTGCGAGCATTAGAAGCGTTTGTGCAAGCAGAATCGGAAATTGCCATCACGTGTGGCGTGTGACCAGATTGTAAGCAAACTACCACTGTGGAAGGTGGCAGTTAAGTTAATGACTGTTCATGAGAGGTTGTTTGGAAAGAGAAACCATTAACCCATTTACGCTATCACATGATACTCTTAAGGCAGAGCTACAATAGAATCAGCAACAACAGAAAATGCTAACACCTTCAAATGATTCACCAAGGATTGCCTACAAGTTTTTTGTACTTTACTATCACGACATGTTTTGACACAGCACATCGATCACTATCTTGTGCTCCTTTGGACGTAGTCATGCAAGGAATTCCACCATTTCAAATCTTTGAGCAGTTATCACTCCAAGCACTACTAACCCTTTTGAGAGCTCATATGACAATGGTCATGTACCATGACTTTACATATGACATGCAGCATATGACATAACTTCACACAAACCTGGGTGTACACTGTAATGCAAATCCATTAAGCGTACTGCCATTGAAGGAATAGTAAAAACACAAAACTTCCACTTGGTCATGACCTATTATCATAATCAGCCTGACTACGCCCGTTGCAGGGCAACTGCCTTTCCCAAATCTCTCCAGTTAACCCTCTCGTGTAGTACCACCTGCAGCTACCTTATCCCCACAAAGTTCTTAATTTAAATTTCATCCGCCCACATAACTTTCTGCCGCCCCCTGGTACGCATGCCTTCACTTGGAATCCAACCCGTTACCCTTAAAGAGCATTGGTTATCTTGTCTTCGCATTTCATGCCCTGTCCAAACCCATTTCTTCTCCTTGACTTCAATAAGGATGTCATTAACCCATGTTTGTTCCCTGGCCCACTCTGCCCTCTTCCTGTCTCTGAATGTTACATCATTTTCCTTTCCATAAATCAATGTGTTGTCCTTAAATTAAGTTTGACTCACATCTAACATGCATGCATGGGTTGAAGTTTGCACCGTGAAACAATTATTTGGAAGTTTTAAACCTTGCCGGTGATCATCACTACATTATATTAAAACAAGCAATGGAGGCCTTAGCATGCGGGCAAGAGACTTACCTGCATCTCTTCGATTAGGTGCTGCAGAGATTGAAGCCAGCTGACAGTGTGTCGGAACTCTTCAGAGTTAAGGATTTTTATTTCATTCTGTGGCAAGAAAAGCATGAAATAAAGCCCAGCCCAGTTTTGCCACTTTCACTCATAGTATTTATTAGCTCCTCCAGTTAAAAGGAAGAAGAAAAAAAGTCCCACTGGCAGCCACACATGACACTATGTTGAGAAACTACAGGAAATTTAGGTTCATGCAGACATAGTGGCACAAATCTGCAAAAAGTTATGTGCTGCATAAAAAAAAGCTCTGGCCCTGGGAACATACAACAAAGATGTTGAATATGATGTTGGCAAAAGGACAGAAATAGGCACACAGTTCATCTGCATTCCTCTGGGTCATCACTCATGCGTGGTATAATAAACACTTAGCTGATAAATGATAAAAGCTTGACCAGTACCAGTAAGCAAAGCAGTCATTGCAACTGTCAATAAAAATAATAATAATATAATAATGTAGAAGGGCTTTATTGATAGAGGAGAGGTGTCAAACACAGGCAGGGGTTAGGTCAGAGCCAGAGGGAACAATCAGAGCGTGCTAAGAGCTGCAGCTCATGTCTCATACAATGGCGACCAGTGATGGCAATGGAGCACGGCATTGCTGCTTGGTCATCATTGTCTTGCTTATAATAACTACAATAACAATAATAATGATAATAACCAGGTTATCAGAAACTTAAAGGTGCAGCAATGCCTCACTCAGGGTGGGCACCCTAATTGTGCTACAGGAAATTGGTGACAGAAGGAGTGAAAGGGGGAAACAGGAGAGTGTTGAGTGTTGCCATAGTGGAGGGCTCTGGATTAATTTCGACCACCTGGGGCTCTCACACAGCCAGCACTTCTGAAGGGGAGAAGGCAAATGCATACCGCCAGCTCCCAGATGATAGCTCCTGTTCTCCAGCCGTAGTTGAGAGTCAGGTCAGCAAGGTCGCTATAGATCTGGTCACCAAAGTAGAGGACGTTGTTGCCACACCATCCAGTCATGGCTTGGAGCTGAGTGACTGTGCCCTGAATTAGGAGAAACGTAGAGAAATGCAAAAGGTAGCCTCAATTTCTCCCACAAATATGGTAGAGCTAATCCGCAGTGAAAAGGCTCATAAGAAGGAGGTTGTATGGTATAAATGATCACTAATTAGCACTTCAGCCAGTCTTTACGTCCTCCATGTATCAGGATATTACAGGCACATTACACATTTTTAGTGCACCTAAAGCAATGCACACACTGTTGGGCTGTTCTTAAAGTTAATCACAGGTCAAGCCTGACTTCACAAACAGAGATTAATTTTACAGATTTTGGAAATGGTCCAACCACAAGGCAATGAATTTCACTTGTTTATCAACACATCTGTACAAAACAAATCTGGCCACTGAACATTATTCTACAAATCAAATTCAGGAAAAACAAAAAAGAAAGAAGACTGAACCAGCCTTGTCTTTCAAGTCTGATATTGTGGCTGCTATTTCCTATTTATTTCCTATTTATTTATTTCCTATTTATTTCCTATCTATTTCCTTGTTATTTCCTTTGTTATTTGCTCCAATTTCCTTGTTATTGCTCAGTGGATTATGCTACTATAGTGGACTGTCACTGAATCTTAATCCAAACAACCAGTTTACTGCTGATCCAGCCCTGTCAACATCTAGCGTATTAAAAAAAATCTGCATCCCTTGATTCAAGATTTGCATAATACATATTTCCGCTCCCCTCCGAGTATTAATTACCGAGACACGACTGGACAACATAGAGATTAGTTATGTGCACTCGTATGTTTCAAAGACTGAATACTGCTCTCATCTACAGTGGAGGAGATACAATGTATTCTTCTAGCAAACAATAAATTAATGAAATGTAGTATAGGAAACCACTTCATGCCCTCAGCAAAGCATAAAAAAGCAACCATTCCTGCAAAGAGCCCAAATTTCTGCAAAACTTCATTGAATCCAACAAAGTTTGGCACCAGTGGTCATAAAATTTATCCTACACAACAGCACTGCAAGTTTGATGCATAAGTACTGTCCATTCATAGCGTCCAGTGAGACGATAGCCTAGCCATTACAGCCTCACACAAAGCCACCCACCCTTCTCAAATTACACTTACCTTATGCAACAGAAGTTTCGTGAATCTCAGTTTGCAATAGAAGCACAAAAGGGCTGCTTTTAGCTCCCAGGAAAAGCTTGAAAAGTTTGTTGAGATCCAGCTAGGCAGCGACTTTGCAAGTGTCAGTACCAGTGCGTACTGGCACTGACACAAGCTCTATGGTCGCAGTCATCAAGTTTATCACGTCAGTTTAAGCACTAGCTATCAGTCCATGCCCTTGTTGCATCGTAAACGCACAAGCAATGTCAACCTACTGCTTTTTGTATGCTCAAGCAAGCTGTGAAGTGTTGTCTGTGATTGCAAATGTGTGCCTAAATTATTGCTTTTAGGTGGCAACAATGAACAGAACCCTGGGGCACCAAGAGATGTTAAGCAAGTCCAGTAATGATGTAGACTCCCTCTGAAAGGCTTGTAAAGGATAAAAACCATGCCAAAATACTCTCCCAGGTTAGCAGAGTCTAGCGAACCTAATAAAAGCTTGAGCAACAGACGACTGATATGAATGATAGGCTTGAGGCCACCGAAGAAAAAGTAGCTGCTTCACAAGCCCTCAGTGCCGTCAACGGTATCTGGGAGACATCTGGAGCTGTAGCACTATTCCCCCTCCTGGTACACTATAACCTCCTTAGAAAAGATATTCGGATATAGTTATGTACCAATCTGGCATGTTTGACCGATCTTCCTATCTTTGCTATTGATTGAACTTGGATGCTACAGATTCCGTTACAACGTAGTCGATCACACTTGTCTAGTGTGCTCGAGCGGTGCAGTCCGGTGGAAATACAGCGAAATTATAAAGAAGGTAGGTTTAGGTTTATAAGGGTTTAACGTCCCAAAGCAACTCAGGCTATGAGAGACGCCGTAGTGAAGGGCTCCGGAAATTTCGACCACCTGGATTCTTTAACGTGCACTGACATCGCACAGTACACGGGCCTCTAGAATTTCGCCTCCATCGAAATTCGTCCGCCGCGGCCGGGATCGAACCCACGTCTTTCGGGCCGGCAGCCAAGCGCCATAACCACTCAGCCATATATATAAAGTAGGTATTATATATATATAGGCTTATATAAAGTAGGTATTGACTTACATTGATAATACTTGCGCTGGAGAGCAGCCTAATATTCAGGTGAAACGCACACGCACCAGCGCCTTGCCCTCAGCAAAGCAGCTGCGATAAGATTTAACTTCATTTGCTCCGCACCACACCGCTTGAGCGCTCTAGACAAGTGTGATCGACTCTGCGCATTTGAATAGAACAGACTCAATTAGGAAACCCATACGCTAGTTTGAATTTCATTTCATCGGACTTTTGGCAGGGAGTGCTTAACTTCGAGCTCTCTTTTGTGCATCTTGGCGAAGCACGCCGCGATGGCAATAGCTACAATGGCGGCAGCCATTTTGTTATTGTTGTGAATATCTGCGCATGAATGGTCTCCGAATAAAAGTCGACCACTGCTCAACTCGCAGGCCTTGCTCAAAAAATATAAATATAAGCCAATATTAACATACGGCCTTATGTTGAGTGTCGATAAGATAGGGCTGCAGGAAGTGGAAAGGCTCCGCTCCCCATCCTACTGCCGTAGCTTACAGAGGAAAGCTGTGCTATGTATATGTCAGCAGCGTGCTCCTTGGCATGTAGTTCTTTGCGAAGTCACGCCCGTTCACCTTTCATTCATCGACTTCCTGCACAGTCACCAACTTTTGGAGCGAAAGCTGCACTTCTCGCATGCAAAGCTGAAGGTCAAATGATGCTTGGAATTGACCTCTAACTGGAGGCTCGCTGCATGCGTGGCTGTGACGTCATACCACGTGACTTGTCGCAGCTGTTACCGCTTGTTCCGCCACTACGCGGATCGCCGTTCCGACTGCTCACTCTCGCCAGTTGTGTCACGTGACTAACTTTATGATTTGCTCTAGCTGAATAAAGGCCAGCGCTCATCGCCTAGACACCACAGAGACATGGAGCCAAAACCAGTCACCAAGATGAGTTCTTAGAGTGAGCATTGGAGGCGCCGGGCTGGTTCTAGCGATCCCTACAACAGAGAGTGTCATGAAGCCACGTTGGCTAGAGATAAGTCGTGAAAGCGGGCTTGACGAGCTGATGAAACTGATGAAGAACGGAAGGTATGTCTGGAGAAGCAGCGGCACAGGCAACAAGAGTGTCTAGAGCAGAAAAGGGCAGCGGATGCTGGCCTTTTATATGTTCATGTTCATTTTGTATGTTCATGTTTGTTCATTTTTAGCCCTGGCTTTGCTGACACCTTGAAAATGGGTGCTCAAATATCAAAGCCTAATAGTCATACAGCTACCTTCCATTAGAGGGGTTAGGATTAAATAAACAAGGCCTTGTATGCAGCTATGTGCGTTCTGAAGGTCATTTCTTATCCACTTATCCACTTATCCTGTCCACTTCTGTGTCATCCGTGTCCTTTTTTGCACTATGTTTTCTAAGAACTGTTACCAACTAGCCCAAACCAAGCTAATGAAGGTCATACCCATTATAACAGAGTCACCTATGGTTATATAATAAATATCTGTCACCACAGTATCTGGATTCTGCAGACTTCTCTTATAACAGACCAAAATCTTGGACAGTATCGTGGTCAGTTGTAATAAGATTATACTTATATTCATGCAAATAAGGTAAATGAGTCATTTTCCCATTGTTATGTTGCTCCTACTGATGTCTGTAACAGTCGTAGTATCAAAAAATGAGAATATGTCTAACACACCTAGTAAACTCTTCCGTGACAAATGCAAAAATCCGTGATTTTTTGTGGAATTCTGGGTAACTAGGGGCTTTACGCATATCAGGCCATCAAGGTGGCGGGCACGTGTCAATCTCTTTCAGGACTGTGTATTGCTCGTAAAGCATGGTTACCACAGCAGGTGTGGGACTGCAGACTGAAACAGCATCAGAGAGATCTTTCTATCGCATTGGGGGTGCAATTCTTCAAGAGAATACACTACCTGATGCCAAATTGTAACAGCAGCGTTCAATTTTGATGAAAGCACATTTGAAGTGTTTGAGGCATGTAGCAAAAATAAACGTGTATGTCTACTTTATGTGTGCTACGATTATTGCAGAATATTGCAGGTTCAATGTTCTGAATATGTGGAATTTAAAATTTCCCACCGCAGAAAATCCGGGGGCCCTAATCATATCTTTCACTTGTGCACCATTTGTCAGACATGGAAGAAATATATTGCCAGTGCCACTATAAAATGCCTGATGATGACAAAGATGACAGGACCCACAATGGATACTTCATACGCCTGTAAAGTTAAATACCTAATGTAGATGCATTTACATTATGCAAAAGAAACCAAGCAATAGTTTGATTAGCGTGCATTAGCACATGCTGACCGAACCACAATGTACTAGGGCACACTCCACTAAGAAATAACTGTACATCTAGCACAACTCAACTAGAAAAGAACAGGAATTTAACAATAATGTTTTCAAAATCATGCCATCAAAAGCTTTTACGACAACTAGTTTTCATTGCGGCCTACAAGCGTATAAAAATGAATGTACTGCCACGTACTCAGTGTTGCATTTTTCTTAATCTGATGTATGTAAACTGCACTCACGTATGAAACTTATAATAGGCCACGAAACTTGAAGCAACTTCTTAAAATATTAAAATAGCCAAAAAAAAGAGCTATATAATGTGTGGCTCATGAATCGGATTTCTCAGCCTCATTCAATGGTCACTAACACCACTAGCCATGGTTGCACGTCTTTGTAGTGCCTCATTTTGGCACAAAATGAGTGCAAGATAAAACAAGCACTCCTTTTCCTTTCTTTTTTGTTCTTTGTGCACGCAACAGTAATGAAGATGGGAATAAAATGCAGTGCTGAGCGACAATAACACACACCTCTATGTACACCCTGTTCTTCTCCAACTTGGTGACACGTTCCCAGAGTTGACTTTTTGTTCCAGGGTCATAGACACGAAACGGCCTGTGAGTAAAATGAAGCACTAAATCAACACACACATCCTAAAAACAAATCCTTGTATGAGAGACAACAACGACTTCCTTACAGCTCTGTCATAGCATTGTACCTTCAAGCATTCATCTCACTACACACAGGAGCTCTCTTTGAGCAATTTTGCGTTTTTGTATGCAGCTGCCGGCAAGCAAACAGCTAGTGGTTAACACCACTTCTATCCCCTTCAAACATAACTTATGATCTAGTAGGGGAAAAATTTTCATAATTTCACATTTCTGTAAGAAGCCGCCAGGATTGCTTAGAAAAAATTGCAACCTTCCCCGATGATTAATTATGCTTTTTTTTTTCGGCCCCTCATATATCCACATCAGGGCTCAACAGTGTTTCCAAGGTCTCAATTATACTACTTTTGACTTATTCCTGTCATAACAAGTTATGTTAACAAATAAACACATTTTAGGCACTTTAAAGCGTGTATGCTTGCAAAACAAGAAAACAAAAACTGACATTCACAGGAGCCATACCAGAGCTACCGTTAAATAATGGAGTCATCCATTTTAAAAATAACGATTCCTGTGTTCATTGACATGCCTGACTTATCAGACTTAATGCATTTTATTACATTTATATTGTGGAAACTGCGCATTGTATCTGACCCGAGCAAATCGTGAACTGTTCTACCTGGCCTGGGCGAAGGGAAAGCAGCAAGGTTTCAAATATGTTTGGACCCGAGATGTAAAGATTTTTGCTAGAAAATCTGAGAGCGTTCCTGCATTTAAGAGGAAACAGTGGCAGATCTTGAAAACATTGTGTAGTCGTGGGTGATTTGGCTCCATCGATATGTACTGACTTTCCATAAGTTCGCAGTCTTTTCACAGCCAACAACAGTACTATCGGCATTTTAGGCATCAATATTTGCAGCATTCATAAACACTGGGATCACTTCTGTGCATTACCCTTACCTTTTCAATCGTGTTTTGATGCCTTAGCACTCACAGAAATTAATAGGCATTCGTTCCCGTAGCCAGAAATGACACATACCTGTGCTGATCAGTGAAGAACTTGGGCTTCCTTGCTTGAACGATGACGACATCGAAGATATCTTGCCAATCAGGACCAATCATGTATCGCATGCCTACGTCACTGCAGCAACAAAAATAGAAAATGAAAATTTCAGCGTTTTCAATTCAGCCATATAGGAGTGAAATGTTAAAGCGCTAATGGGCAAAACAGCACAAAGCTACCAACCAAAGGTTAAGCAAAGCAATCAATGCCTACCTTGTAAAGAAAGCTCGACAGGAGACAATTATTCCAGTTTTCATGCAACTACCACACATTCAAGGTTTACCATTCCTCATAGCATTATGAGCTGTTGCTAGTTAATCTGCAAATGAACTATCATATGCCATAAAAACAAAGCAAAAAGACTTCACCAATCAACACGACAGAACTACCTAATAACACAAATGCCATCTACCATCCATGAGCAATAAATAATGCAAGATGCATTAAATGTGTATATATATGTTGACTTTATGAGGATTTGCTCACAGACAAATGAACTTGGTGAAGATTGATGAAAGAAGCAGCGTGGCTTTGGCATTGTGTATTAATTTCGAGCATGAATTAAAACTTTTCTTTTTGTAACATAAGAAGCCCCAATCCAATATAAAACTTTACAAAATGAGATAAACAAGAAACCAACTTTTTCAAATTGCTGAAGATCATCTAACACTGCACCACAACTAGGTAGCCACAAAAATAATTCAGGCCATCAATTTACGTTCACAACGTTTTCCTTGTGAAGAGTACAGATAAGTTTCACATTTACACACAACTTGGTTACTGACAGGGAGGGGGCCAAAAGCTTATCAATCTCACTCCTCTCCTTTCTGTCACCAAGTGCAGAAGTAAGGACATATAAGACAATCTTCCTATGATGAGAAGACATTGGAAAAAAGTGCTAAAAAAAAACATGTTCTACAAAACTCTGTGCTAAATGATATCTTTAGCAGTTTAATTTACAACAAGTCAACAGTGTATACATTGATTTCTTCAGCATATTCATCCTACCTTGAAGGAAGCAGGAAAACGTTAAGTTTTCCGAGAATACCTACCGTGGAATGTAGTCTAATGCAGTTGTTAATAAACATTAGGATTTTAAAATACATTGTGGTTTTGATCATACTATCACACTAAAACTTGCTTTGGACATACTATACGAGCGCTCATAAAAATTTTTGCACAAGAATGTCCTCACTAATTACTTTATGAGGCATCTTTGCCTGTCTGAAAATTAAAAGACAGACATTGAAAAGCTATCTTTCAATTATTGCAAACCCACTGCGGTAGCGCAGTTAGGGCGCTCGGCTACCGAGCCGGGTACCCGGGATCGAGCCCGGCCACAGCGGCTGTGTTTCGATGGACGCGAAATGCAAAATGCGCCCGTGTGCTGTGCAATGTCAGTGCATGTTAAAGATCCCAATGTAGTCAAAATTATTCTAGAACTCTCCACTATGGCACCTCATTCTCTCTTTCTTCTTTCACTCCTACCTTCCTCCCTTCCCTCACAGCAAGGTTGAAGTGTCCACCAAGGAGTGAGACAGTTACCACGTCTTTCATTTCCTAAAAACCAATCATTAATTAATGCAACAAATTATCATTGAATGTAGCGAGCATACCTGCTGAAAAAAAGTTGACTTCGAGCAATTTGATCACTGTTAATTTGTGTTTTTGCTTAATTTCAACAAATCTAAAACTTCCAACCAGTTCCCAAGCATTTCTAGGGTGAAATAAAGGGAAAATAAAAATCTTGTTACTTCACACTAATAATGCAAAGTACTGAATAATTCTAACTAGACAGGATTACTAAAGGTTTATAAATACAAATGTTACCGATTGTGTTAAAGGTGCTAACAAAACAATTTTCTGGTTAGCTCGCATGGCCTCCACTGAGAGACACACTATGTATGTCTGTGTGCAAGTATTTGAAAGGCTGCATCAATGAGAAACCCAACCGAAAGGAAACTAAGCAGGCACAAAGCCCAAGGCTTAGGACAGGCGGCAGGTCTTTCTGAGGGGTCAGAAACTGCCTCTGCACATTTTGCTCTTTTGTCCCAAAAAAGTAATGCACCGCTCCACGAGAATAGTGGCTTGTTTCGTGCACGAGTTTTTGTGCCGTCGTCGTTGCGGCGCCATTCTCTAGCAACATGCACCAACTCACCCAACAGTCTGCAGTTCTAATGAATTGCAGCAGAAGCTATGCCAAGCTACAGTCAAGAAGGGGCTGAGTTCAGAAAGTTCGCTTTATGATGGAATGGCTAGTGGCTGGCTGGTACTATTGGCAAGCACACAGATCCTTGGCCAGTCATGCACTATTCTCATGTGACAACAGCTTTGTAAATCTGGTCACCGACCAGCAAACATGGGGCATGGTTTCTGTAACACCACACGACTCGGACAAGAGCAGGGGCAATGATGATAACGACATCCCAGACGTGGCCACCAACTTATGCCAGTGAAACAGTGGCGGCACCTATACTTGCACAGCAAACCTGTACACAGAAAGGCTTTACTGCCCACACATAAAGGGACACTCAGCACAACTCCTTTCAATTTTTGTTTTTGGTATAAATGGACTGCTTGGCTCTTTGTGGCTGGGTTAAGGCCCCAGTTTTAAATTCCGCAAACTGAGAATAAAGAATCCGTGAAAGTTCCACAGTAGACATCAATTAATGCTTCAAAGCGCACCCCATGTTACATTCTTGTTATATTTGGAACCAAGGTATGAATGTAGGGTGAAGTTCTTTTTTTTTTTTTAAGCTCTTCAAGATAGATAAAGCAACCTTCACCACCAGACTTGAGAGCTGCTAGGAGAAGCCAGTTTTTTAATGACCATGGGCAAAGCGTATGGCGTACAAGTGCAAAGGAGAAAGAGGCTATGCATATAGAAAGAAGGTGGCGCAGGTCATCGAGAAAAAGAAGGGGAAGCAAGCGCAGGATTAGGCAGCTAAGAACACCAAGTAGCACCGGCACAGCAGTGACAGTGGCTGCTGCTGCTTCGGAGGCCTCATGCATTAAAACATCAGAGGTTTGGCTTCGCTAGATTGTGGCACACGCATCTGAAGTGTTGCCTCTTAAAGGATCCTTGAAAAGGGTGTTTGAGGTTGGCTACAATACGCTTGCATTATATAGAATACAGGCCATCAAGCATTCATGTCGCGTACAAGACCCCAAAAGTGAGCCAATCATCTATGATATATTTTTAAAATTTGCGCTTCTACGCCTCGGGGCGACCGGCTGTGCCGGGGTTTCGCCCAAATCCACGCGCAACGCATCATGCAGTGCTCATTACGTCAGCAGCGAAGGGCTATCATTGGTTCATTGTGCCAACTCTTTCTGACATCACACAGCTACCATGGCCGCGGCCGGAAGCTCAGCTTCTCAGGGGAACTCCAGCGAGCGTCGGCAGATGGAGGAGGGGCCGAGAGGGTAGGGCAGTTTCATTTCAGTGTGCAGAAGTGACGAGAGGAGAGAGAAAGGCAAGAAAACGCGGAAATTCAAATTGTAACAACAGATAACTCAGCTTGCATAAAATGCGTTAAAAAATTTTTGCTGAAGAATTTTGTGAAGTGGTGCCCTTCACCATCCTATGTGTACTGCAACATTATTGAGAGCCCCTTTCAGAGCCCCTTTAAATAGCATCAATGTGTCCACCGTTTCTGTATTTTAGCATGTCGGCAGAGTTTTTTTTTTCTTTTGGGGGGGCCCTCGGCAATGGTTGGCCCGAACAGTTCGAGATTGCATTTTCGTAATATTTCTTTTGAAATTCTCCTGAGATCGCAAAATGACCACATCGTATTATATTCATGCAAATAAGGTACAACGTACAATTCTATGAAAAATGCTTAATGATTTTTTGCGAAATAGTGGGAAACTAGGGGCCTTAGCAATGGTGGTGTTTGCTGGGCAGCAAAAGATGCATTCATTGCTAAGAATGTCACATCTAAAGGACAGACTTTCCATCACTTTTCCGCCACTTGATTTAAACTCACAGAGTCAATAACAAAAAACATTCTGACCACTATTTGGAGGTGAATGATGGTGGGGTGGGGGGGGGCCTTCGTCTATGGTTGGCCTGAACAGTTCGAGATTGCATTTTCATAATAGTCCTTTTAAAATTCTTCTGAGATCACAAAATCACCCCATCGCATTATATTCATGCAAATAAGGTACAATGCACAATTCTGTGGAAAATGCTTAATGATTTTTTTTGAAATAGCGGGAAATTAGGGGCCTCAGCAATGGTGATGTTTGCTGGGCAGCAAAAGATGCATTCATTGCTAAGAATGTCACATCTAAAGGACAGACCTTCCATCACTTTTCCGCCACTTGATTTAAACTCACAGAGTCAATAACAAAAAACATTCTGACCACTATTTGGAGATGAATGATGGTGGGGTGGGGGGGGGGGGGTGGGGGGGGGCCTTCGTCTATGGTTGGCCTGAACAGTTCGAGATTGCATTTTCATAATATTCCTTTTAAAATTCTCCTGAGATCACAAAATCACCCCATCGCATTATATTCATGCAAATAAGGTACAACGCACAATTCTGTGGAAAATGCTTAATGATTTTTTTCGAAATAGCGGGAAATTAGGGGCCTCAGCAATGGTGATGCTTGCTGGGCAGCAAAAGATGCATTCATTGCTAAGAATGTCACATCTAAAGGACAGACTTTCCATCACTTTTCCGCCACTTGATTTAAACTCACAGAGTCAATAACAAAAAACATTCTGACCACTATTTGAAGGTGAATGATGGTGCAGCCCAGCCACAGAGATATGCAACAAAAAGAAGTCATCGATGTCACTTTGCTAGTCAAAGCAGTCAACAGCAGTAATTTATGTTCTTTACTTACTCTTTTTTTGCCTTTTATAGCTTACTGAAAGTTCGTTTTAGTCAAGGTAGCGTCTACATTATAATGTGGTAATCTACCGAAACAGGCCAACTTCAGCATGTCGGAAGTGTAACTTCAACAATGAAGAACTTCAACGCAAACTGGCTCATTCAGGCAGAGACCACATTCACAATGTACTTCTAGTTTCCTTAAAAATTCAAGCCCGTTCTTAAATTCCAACTTTTAATAATTTGAGCAGATTCAACATGTAGCAATCAAATCAATGTCAGCTGTAAAAGCTAGTTTGGCACCATGCTTAAGACACACTTACACAAATTTGAATGGGCTGTTGGTTACCAGGAACATCTGCTTGCCAGCAGACCGGAGCCGCTCTAGGAATGCTACCAGTTCTTCACGCTTTTCTAAGTACTCACCTGTAATAAAAAGACAACGCTCAGCCAATGAGTTCACCATTAGCATTTCTAATTCGGGTGGGCAAAGAGAGTTAAAAGAGAATGTAGGCATCAGAAGCAGGTAAACAAATACAGCAGTACATAATGGCTTCACTTGGAGCCCTATAAGGTTCACTAAGCTGCATTTACGCAGACATTCTAATTTCTTCCACTAAGTAAAAAAAAAACAATGGTGCCAGTACTAGACAAGGCCCCTTGACGTTCAACAGTGTTCACAGTTATGTTGCATAGACCCCAAAACAGAAAAAAAACTGACTTGAAGTAGCACTACACATTACAAGACTGGGCATGGACAATTACCATATTTACTCGTGCCATGCACCTATTTTTTTCCCACAAAAGTTGACATCAATTTGAGAGGACTGTTCACTATGTGCAAGGAAAAAAAGAAGTTGATAGAATTTTTTGCAAGTCAAAAATTCATACACATCCCTCCATCCACCAACAAAAGCATGTGGGTGACAAGTTGTGTCCCTGCATCAACTGCGTCTGTGTCGCCGGCGTTTGGTGCCAATCACTTCAAGAGGCATTTGCAGTTCCAAGACATGATCCAGTAATTTTGTTATGGCTGAAGATGCCGGCCAATCGTGGTAAGATAAAGCGAACATGCTAAACACTGGCTGTGCAGGTCAGGTGCGTGTTTTTTACACAAGGTTAAAAGAAAGTAAACTCTCAAAGACAAAAGGGGGGGCTCATTATGAGAGTGGGTTCATTACGTGTGCAAATATGGCATCTACCAGCTGCAGGCAAATTCTACATGGTGAACCATGCAACCTAATGTCCTACCCACAAAGAATTCCACAGAACACGACATGCGACCAAAAATTTGGCGTCTGCACTCCTTTAAGGAAACCGTGCAATGCACGTGTATGCAGCATATACCTTTAATTCTTTGTCTGCACAAGGTGGCATTTGCAATGCCTCAGCATCTGTGACAGCACCTAAACTTACTTTTAACAATTTAATCTGCTCAAAAGAAGAACATTTTTGGGGTTGGCCATGTCAGTGCGTAAAGTTTTTCAGCAGCGTATGTGAGGCAGCAAACATTACCCACTCACTGCCTTGGCGATTGCTCAGGCAGGCAGTTTGAGCTCCACTGCTGCAAGGTGAGCAAGACAACAATATTATCCTAAGCCACATCGACACTATAGTATGTTTGCGCAAGAAAAGCGTGAAAACCTCGGCCTGTAGAGGTTAATCGAATACCTAGAAGGTTGTATGGTAACCTCCAGTGTTCAGGTATAGCTTGCTATCAGTCTCCCTGCAGAATGATGTCTCCAGTCTAAAATAACTTGGAAGCACCAAGCCAAGTCGCATTACTTTCTTGTAGCTCCTAAGGACAAACCAACTGCAGAGCATTTTAGTCACGTCTTCAATAAACTAAGGAGAATTATCACCGGCTACATCTATCCACTGGCATCGCACAATGTTGAAACCTGTAGAGACTTTCAGCAATGAAAGGTGCAACCAATACAACTGGCAGGGCTTCTAAAGCTGATCTCAATGCTGACCAGACCTTCCCAGTGCATCAAGTTGGAGGTACTCAGCCCTTGCCAATGACAACATTTGGCAAAAGGATGATATTGTGCTAGCAGACAACCTGACTCATTATGCAAAAGCAAAAGCTCTGCCCAAAGAAACTACAGCCCAAGTAACAAGATTCTTCACTGACTATATAGTGCATTGTCACAAAGCTCCATAACTTCTCATGATGAAGAAGAAAAACAGCATCTTGCTGCCAAGCCTAAGGAAGCACCCATCTACCACAGTCAGACAAGCGACCAGATGGTGACAACCTACCATTTACAGACAAATGACATCAAGGAGCACGCAAGCAAGACCACTGTCAACATGCTTGCTAAATACAGTGACACCAAGCATTCCCTACATCCCCTTCAACTACAATACTGCGGTGCAAGAAGCAGTGCAGATGACGCCATTACCATTCTCAGTGCTATGCAGCAAAGCGCCCCCAAAAATGACAATCTGAATATCACTGCCTACCTACTGTACACAGATCAAGCCCAAGAACTCCCCCAGCTGTGCATCGAAGACCAACACTGTAATCATGCTAAATCTGTGACCCTGAATGGATGAGGCACTTACTCAGTGGCAGATAAGTGAGATCAAGTGAAAAACATCCGCACTATTATTTTAGACAGTAATGACTAGGCAAACTGTACCATAAAACTGTTGCTGACACCCTCTCAAAGATGTTCTCTGATATACCCTACACACCAGAAGTGATGTATCTGCTCAAACTGCATTTTTACCACCTGGACCTACCTGTTCAATTTCGCAGTTCACTCAACACTTCTTCACCTGAAAAGTTATCTTATTTCGTTCAAAACATAAAGCCAATGCTCCCTTCAAAAGGGGAAATGGAGGTTGAGGTGGAAACGAGTAATGCAAAGTGTTGCTATGTTTACCCTATCAAGCAATACTCTTTGTTGCCATCCAGTGCATCGTCCTACTTAGTCTGTTTTGCCGAACAGGCTTATCATCCCCTGTATGTCTACACAGCGCAATTAGTTTGGTTATGAAGAATTGTGCAGTCATGCAGATACAATTCTGTGATGACGAGGAGTGTTCATGAAGGACACATGAGTGTTTGGAAAGTTCTTTGCCATGGGAACAGCAGAACTAGACAGCTGCAGCCATTCTGGTTCCAAGAATTCCAGGAATGGTTCCATTCTGGTTCAGTGCTGCGGCCAGAAAGCATTCTTTTCTCTTGGAGACATAAGATCGCCAACAAAGTTTATTTTTGATGCCTTCATCCAACTGCCTGTCTTGCTATTGTCATGAACAGCTGACAATATCTAGATGCATTACACAGTGGCAGAACAGTGCTTCATAATTGTGCTAAAACCACGAAGAAATTCAATAGCTCCTGTGAATTTAGCTTCAGGAAGGAGTACGCTTACACCTAAAAAAAGAATATATCACAGTTATTGTAAACAGGCAAGCAACAAACAAGGGGCACTTACAAATGTTTGCTTCAGTGAGTGTGTTGTGAATCACAGGGTGGATGCTTGAAATGGCATTCTAATGAATACAAAAAGACAGGAAAACAAATTTTTACTAATATTACTTTTCTGATAGTTGACTTTTGTCCACCACACTTGAACACATTATCCAACAACTAAAGAGATATACGTTATGCAACATGCAAATATATAAGAGGGATGTCCAGTGAATTTCACTTCCTGGGGTAAACTTTCTTATTAACTGGGAGAACTGAAAAACAATACACAGCCACTATCCACTGCCACTGGAGACTATACCAAAAAATGATGTGCTCCTGTGGAGCAGGACTTTCCTAACTTTCAATTGAATGTATCATTTTTCAATTCCGTCACTGAACAAAGATACAAGACTTACTGAACCTGCTTTGTAATAAAAGAAAAACATCCCTGTTCCTCACAGTATCCTGCAAAGGAAAAGCACTGACAGCCAACAGGCTGCAGGCTCTGCTGCACACTGCTCATACATAACCACACACTCGAAAAACATCACCGAGCAGTTTTTAAATTTATGTATTACCACACAACACCCATAACACATTAATGATAAATAAGGAACTATTTAAATAAGGTATGTCACTAAATTTAGAGAGCTGATGCTAAGGAGTGCATTCACAAACGCCAAATAGTACACTATGCAATTGCGCGCGGTTTGTTTTGTGCCAGCATTACACGTGTGTAGTCCCGACTCTTTTGCAATAAAATCCTTCGGCAACACATTGTTACAATGGCACACATTTACATTAAAATCCCCAAGCACAACACATGAAGTGTCATGGGCCAATAAAATGCAGTCTTTGCAGCGAAAATTCCTTGAGCTGGGTTTTAGATGTATTGAGCAACAAGAGGGCGGCAGAACATTAGGTGGGCAGATGAGATTAGGAAGTTTGCAGGCATAGGGTGGGCGCAGGTGGCAAATGACAGGGTTAATTGGAGAGACATGGGATAGGCATTTGCACTGCAGTGGGTGAACTGAGGCTGGTGGTGGTGGTGGTGAATTTGCCATACTCAGATCCTTCCCAATGTAAATTAAGTGCTGTGCCCACCACAGATGACTAGCTTCAGACCGCTTGCTCTTGTGGGTGACTTCTTCCTTGGCATCCCACACTAATTTTGGTGGCATCGAGGCTGCATCCCCACTGTGGCTTTCTACTCTGTCCAGACTTTGTACATGTGCGCATGCTACATTCCTAGATTAGGCTGGAAAACATTTATTTCCATGAACAACCTGGTTAAAAGAAATGTGGCAGTGACCCACCTCCTCTCTGCAGAGGTCAAGGCTAATCATGGCCAACATGGCCAAGCCAGGCCAAGCACACTAAGCACACCCTTTTCTACTATGTCGTTATCATCGGTTTCACCATGGCAACATTTGCTCCTTTTCTTTTCAATCTGCATGCCTTGTATCCCTAATGTCAAAGGGCCCCGCAATAACGCATCCACCCAAGCTGACTTTTTCTCCTGCCTCTTCACCACCTCCCTGGCAGCTTATGCTGCTAATTATTTTTTTTTTCTCTTTTTAGATCCTCTTCCTGCCTTCTCGCTACTCCTGCGGCAGCGTCTTATTCAGTCTCCCCTGCACACACCGCTCCTATACCCAAGTCCTGGATGCTGTCAGAGGAACAAACACGCGTCTTTCTGGTTTTCCTTGCCAAGAATGGCAATCGGCATGATGGAAAGCTGCAACAACATCTACAAAAAACAGCCATCATCCAGAATATTAGCAAATGAAACCATACACTGCAGAATGGCCACTTTATTAGAGTCAGTATCACAACAGTGGCATACAGACATAGTAGATGAAGCTAGATCCCTCACCATTCATCAGTGTGGTCTGAAACAGTCTGTACTACAAGTCGAAATCAGTTGTGTATCGCAAATGGAAGTGCCATGCATGCCGCAGAACACAGTATATATACATATATAATATATATATAGTTTTTCAGCACACCTCTGAACAAAGAATCTCCAATTACAGTACATTTAGCATACTCACCTGGATGTCGAAGAATAGAATCTCTGGATTGTAGGCAATGTTATGTCGCTCGAAGTACTCGGTCACATTGGACAGGAGGCATATTTCAGGAACAGAAAAGAGATCATTCAGTTGCTTCATGCGGGCATCCTGCACAAAAATAATTGGCAGTGCACGATGAACTAGGCATACTTTGCAACATGCCAGAGACCTAAATTTTAATATAGAAACACATTCTTGGCCTCCACTTCACACTGTCCATGTACATGTCCGGATTCTGAACCCCACTCATTGGTTTGCTAGTGCTAGGGTGCCTTGATGCCAGCTTCACTTTCTAAAATTTATCAGCAATAAGACTTCGATGCCTGGCAGCAGTATTGGGCTGTTTCACGTCTCACAGATAAGAAAATGCTGTTTTCTAAGAATTGGTGTTGCTAAATTCAGGCTGTGACCACATAACAGCAGAGAAGTCACCACCCTGTTTTCTGCCGATTTTCACTGGCTCTGGTTGGTATCACCACTTCTTAACAATCAACCTTTGTTAAGTTGTATTATTAAATCAGAAGTGCATTCTTGGCCTAGGCGTTGTACTCATAGCTTGCAAAAAGCAGCTCGCTTTTCCGTTCTACACTACAATCGCTGTCACCAAGTGAGACGCACGGTCAAATTCAAATGCTTCGGAATGCCTCGCACAGGAGTTAATAGCAGTTATTTGGAAAGGAGCAATAACAGCACTTCTTATACAGGGTGGTCACCTGGACCATAGCTATGAAGAAAGTGATGAGATGAGGGAGAGGTACAAAAAGAAAGACGGGCAACATTTATGCTTGCTCTCATCGAGTTTCAGGACAAACAGCACAGCATAAGCGCACTAATTTTTTTATTTTTTTCTTGCGTTCAATATTGTGCGAGATGCCTCTACACTGGATTTGGCATCAGTAAGCTTCAGTAGAACGAAGACCTGCTGAATTCTTTTCTAATAACATGAACTACATCAAGAAGCATTAAGAAAAGTTGTAACTCAAACATTTTCAGAACGTAGTAATTCTGGAAACGAAGTCTAGCTCCCCTTATGGAAACTAAATAAGCTAATTAGGAACCACTGTTACTGAGACTAGTATGAAATAGCATGGTATGGCAAGTGAGTTAAATGTCCCGAAAATGCACTTGGGCCGAGGGACACCATAGTAGATGGCTCCGGATTGATTTCGACAATTTGGGTTTTTTTTATGTGAACTAACATTGCACAGACCATAAGAGTTTTTGCATTTCATCTCCATCAAAATGTGGCCACCACAGCCAGTTTTTTTGTGCTGTGAACTTGGGCTCAGCAACTGAACGCCAAAGCCACCGAGCCACCATGACGGATGCAAGTATAAAACAAGTTTTTTTTCTTTTCTCACACAATCAGGCCATTATTGCGAATCGTACAATTAGGCACCAGAATTATAAGTACAGATCACATATGAAGTGATACCTGGCCCCTCTGCGCTCTGTTAGGCAGGCACCTCAATGTCTGATAACACTACAGTTACTGCAATAGGCATAGGAAAAGGAATAAATTAACGGCCATTCATTCTTCTTACGCACCATGTTTTCTTAAAAACTGCCACTATGGCCATGTTAACAAACAGACATGATGTCGACCAAGGAATATTAATTGCCGCATGCAGTCGGGGTACTATGAAAAATATTCATTTAACACATAGCAAAGGAAGCTGGCATTTTATATATCCTGTGTATTCATTCAGACTGAAATAAACGCATTTCAAAGCGTTTCAGATTTTTGTAGAGATAGCTACATTACGGTAGCATTTCGAGCCTTCAGCGTGGTTGGTCAAGTGGTGCGGAGCAGCTGCCGGCGGCGTGGCACCGTGGCTGATCACGTGTTTGGTCACGTGACCAAGTTCCACTTGGCCAGCTGTAGCTATCATGTCACTCCAGGTTTAACCAGAGCTAAACCACCGCCATTTTTTTTTTTTTGTACGTGGGCACTGCTCAAAAGATGATGCTTGCAAAACCTTTGTTTTTATGGACCGCACAATTAAGGCAGTTCGCTGCAGAGAGATCGAATGCATTGAACTTTAGGAACGCTTGGCAAAAACTAACTAAAATATTTCGTAGGCTCGAAAATTTTGTCTATGAAATTTCATTATTACAGAGCCCAACTTTAATGTACTCTGGAGGCCAAGCACAAAAGGAGCTCGTGTGCAATAAGATGCCAGCATAAATTATAAAAACTTCAGGTGGTCTAAATTAATCTCGAGCCCTCCACTATGGCGTCCCTCATAGCCCATGTTTCGTTCCAGGATGTAAAACCCCCCAACTTCTACTATACAAAAAGGCAGTAAGCAGCACTTTTGAAAGGCAGCCATACATTTTACTTGTTGAAAAAGTCACGCCGCACTTACTCGCTCAGCATTTCCACGAATCATGTATTGCGGGATGTACGAGCCACCATAGATGTTTATCACTTCTTCTCTGCTGAGTGGTGTGAGGCCTCTGAAATATTCACGGCACAAAACATCCATCATGTCTTTTTCTTCTGAAGTGAAAAGCATCAACTAGCGTCAGCAACAGTCAGCAGTTGTGGCCAGTTAAAAAGCACCAGAAAATAGATTAAGGCCCATAATCTGGAAATGTCAGCACAGTGGACATGTCCACTGTGGTCCACACTGACCAATCAGAGCCCCAATTGCATACATGATGTCAACAGCTGGCATGTCTTTCCTGTGATGTCATCTCTGCTGAAACTGCACTTGCCAATGCAAACAACAGTGCAGATGCGAATATTAAAAAAAACTTGAGCCACACTGTAAATGCCTGCCATTTATATTAAAGTGCTCGGAAATAGAAACAGAAGGCTGTTTCATTTAAAGGCAGCCGGAGTTCATACAGGAATAATGTGATCTAAGGGGGCGGTGGCAGCATCTGTCGTTTTTGGGAGCAGTGAACGCACTTAGTTTGAGCCCCGCCCCTTTGGATATGCCCGCTTAGGGAGCACTGCATCCATGCCTCTATTATAGACACTTCTATCATCAGATGAATTCAGTCCACTCCAGGGAAAAATGGCCTTGCTCAGTGGTCCCTCATCAGCCCTGCACTGCGTCAACATTTCTCTGCACCTATCAAACATGATCTGTTAGCGTGGAGGGGATTTTAGCCATTACAGATATTAAATTCATGGTCTGCAAAAAAGTGAATATTTTTATGAAAACCTCTGGGATACAGTCTTGTTACTTATTTCCTCTTAATGTGCTTGGAAACACTCTGATACCAAGCTGGCGTAGGCAGAAAGTGTGCTGGCTGTTGGGTTTTGCTGCTACAGCCAAATTATGTGGCCTGATAAATTCACCCCCCGAAAAGCCATTGTTTCAGAGCGCAGTTCCCAATAATTACTTACCAGTCATCCCTCATCCCTATTTCTCACGGAAATGGATTATGTCCCAATGGTATAGAACCATGTAAACGAAGAAGGATAAGGACTACATAGAACTGAATGTGGGGAGGTGCTAGATTTCAGCTGGGAGCCAGCTATTCATAGAGAGTTAAAACACTCTTGCACACCCATATTGCTGAAGCCACTGGACATAATGAACACATAGGTGACCGTTCATAGTCACACTCCATTGCCCAACACGCAGCCCACATTCTGTACTCCATACACCCAAATTCCTTAGTGGATAACACCACAAATAGAAAGCTTATACTACACTTGTTTTATTTTGATGACTACAATTTTTTTCTGAAACTTTTCTTGGCGATCTGAAAAGAGAACTTTCTCAGGACACACATGGTATGAAGTTGCTCTTGCATGAGCATGCACTGCAAATAATAATCAGCTAGATAGCCCCACCAATGACTGAACTCCTGTGCGGCATTCCCATGAACTCACTGCAACCTACCCCACATATCAGAGCAAGCATTGATGGGATGGTAGGTGCTTCACCAGTGCCCCCAAATTTCACACCATGCTCATCTTGACACAGCTCACATATATCATGTGAGGGGAAATCGATAAGAAATAATGTCCCCCATCGTTGCTGTCTCTAACTTTTACTTTTACACCTCACAGACCGCTCCAATTTCAATGAAGGCTCCAAGTTACAGAACTAACAAAAGAAAAAGGCCCACAGCTGGAGCATATTGTGCACCATACCTGTAAACGCTGCAGAACTGTATCTGGTGGAAGAGGTCCATCTTCATGAGTACGCCCTAGTAAAATAAACAAGAGCTTTTTAGTGTACGAGATTGTGTGGAGTAAATGTTCCACTTGGTCTGTGCAGTAGTGTCCGCAGAATCTGAGCAGCTTTACACGAGGCTTCCAACAGCACTGCATTCTTCTCTTAGTTAGCTACCCAGTTAATTAACTTTAGAAAAAATTATGGCAAAGCACAGGCTACACAGAATGAAAAAAAATTTATCAATGAACGACAAAGGCGCTTTAAAGTGAAACCAGGGAAAACTTTATTCAATTTTTGTTCCCAGTAAAAATCAATTGTACGGCTGTTTCTGGCTACCCTGATGTTTTTTTGGCAGTGAAACATGCATTTATTGACGAGGAAATTGCTTTTACGAGTGAAACAACTGTTTTTCAGCCACTCAATTCGTACTGACGATGTCAAAAAAGATTCCATGATCACAGAGTGCAAGTGAATGACAGTATAGGCTAGCCTCAGAGATCCGTCAAACACTGCCTTGACGTCACCACAGTTTGCTTGCGAGAACGAAATGGGCAGTGGCAGCAATAGCTGCATGTCATTATTTTAGTCTTTCCGAGCTTATAAAAAGCCCATTTGAAGAAAAAGCAGCATTTTGCCATTAGAAAAATAAAATATAAAGGCAAACTTCAACTTTCCCTCAGTGTCCCATCAAGAAACAAACAGAGCTCCTACAATAGCATCTTGGTTAATTAGGCACACACATCAGGAATCTTGGAAAGAATGCACTTCTCGACTGCATCTTTGTTTTTCTTTGGCCCAAAATTGCAATCTTTCTGAGCGGTTTATGGCGTACGCGTGAGCTACACTCAGCACATTTCCAGATCTTTCTACAGCTTTCTTTCCACGGCATAATCTTGAGAACAAAGTGATATGAAGCACACTGTACAAAAGTCAATTACATTAGGTCTTTGAAGAACCAAATGTCAGGACACAAGGAATTTCCCATGAGTGCTGTACTGCAAATAATTAAGTCTATGTTTTTTACAACACAAGAAGACCAACTATTGCACTCACTTTCTTGATGTCATACTGGAGGCCTCGAATTGCAAACCCAGGCCTATACTCCAGCTGGGCAATGTCTTTTGGATACTGTAAAAGAGAAAAAAGAAAGAAATGATGTAGTAGAACCACGAAATGAAGAGCTTGAGACAAACTGGAGAAATTAGTGAGGAATGATTCACGTTTGCGAGTCGCGAAGGACATGTGAGCGGCTGTCACTTGCAACCAGGAAGCACCTTCACAGTACCTATGTTCCCACTTGCAAAGACGACCCTTTGGTCACCTTTCCAAAGGGTTTCCTTCACAATGAGAGTTGTCAGTCTCGACTGTTCTGGCAACAAGAAGCCGGATGTGGCACAAGCTTCCGTTTACTTCTGAGTTGCCGCAGATTGGCAAGTAGTTTGCAACCCGCAGGAAATCGAGTAGCATGCAACTGGCCTGCGACTAAAATAGTCAAAATAAAATGAACAGTTCCGAACAAAACAGTCGCACAACCTCTGCAACTCGCAAGGGTGAATTGGGCTTCAGACTACACATAACATTTGTAATTTCACATGCTTTATTCCTAATGTGATATTCCCCATGTAACAAATAGAATGAAGTATCAGATGAGCCTAATCACTGGTATGATCTCACGTGATGCTCCATACTCTTTCTCGTCGGATAGCGAAGTGCTCTTTTTTAGCTGTTGTCACCTGCTTAGCGCTGTTACTGGGTTTAGTAAGTCCCTCCCCTGCATGTAAAGACACTGGCGGGAAACTATGCAGAAGCACCATGACAAAGGGTCGTGTTGCGGCTACTGGGACGGTTCAGCAGCAGTTCCACTGCAGCCATAAAACCGAGACCACGTGATGCCCCCCCTTCTGACTCAACCAAGAGCAGTAGCTTTGCTACCAAGATTTCAGTTTTTCGAAGAAAACTTGCATTTGTGTTTTTTCTTTACAGGTTCATATCAATTCTGTTACTTTTTTCTAATGGTGATACCACTGCTTTTCATATTAACAGCTCTAAGCACAGCCATCTGTATCTTACTTACTGAAAACAGGCAGCTCATGCTGACAAAAATGCCAAGATAAACTGTTAGTGACTTCTGACAACACAGGATTACTACATTTCATCATGGAGAAAAAAAAACAGTATTTCATCCAAAGAAAATAATATTCGCCGAAAAAAAAATGAAAGCTATGCTCTGAGGTAAACACTGAAAAAGACCGCCAAATTTTCAAAAAATAAAAACAGTTACTGATAAAGCTAAGATAACCAAATAGCATGCCATGTATTGCAACAAGAAAGAGTGGTCGCAATGAGCAGCAAAGGTACCAGCTGCCCTCTAGTGATGCTTAGATTTTTGCGTGTCAAAGCCATAGTGGCATGCTGTACTCAAGGGCTAACCTAACCTAAAGAGTGCTTTCCAGTGATGCTTAGATTTTTACATGTCGAAACCCTGGTGGCATGCTGTAGTCACGGGCTAACCTAACCTAAAGAACCACATGGAGTTCTTTCGCATGTGCTGAGACCTCAGTATACAAGTGATTTTTCATTTCACATGGATCGAAATGTAGCCACCATGGCCAAGTCCAAACTCCCAACCTTTCGGTCAGTAGTTGAACAGTTTCGTAACTAACTGAGTCACAATGTCAATTATGTTTTTTCTATATCTGCATTTTAGAAACTAATGAAAGCTCACATCCAGGTGCTAAAGTCACCTCAAACAGTTCTTAAACAATAAATAGCCATGTTCATGGTTAAGATCACTGCCCTTGTAAGGCATACCTTTCACTGCCAACAATGTAGTGGCTTCCCTACTACAGGCATTTTAATGCACAAAGAGGGGTGTCACTGCAGACATATTTTTTAACAGAAGCAGGACACGACAGCTAACTATATGTTTGAATTTGAATTTTATGAGTATTAAAGCAATTCCACGAGTCATTTACAAAAAAGTTGTCTGTAACATCACGGAAGAACACCGTCTATTAAACAAACTTCTGTTTTTTTAAGAGAGCCTTGTTTGTGCACCACATCAGTGAGGAAATATACTGAAAAACCACTGTGCACAAATAAAGAATATTGTGCACAGAAAAAAAATATAAATACAACTGGCAAGGTTTGTTTTAAATCTAAATAAGGTTCAATTAGAAAGGTTGTAAGCCTAAGAGCAAATATTAATTAGTTTTTTTCCAATGCTGCCAGAGTAGCCATTCACTTAGTTTAGTTTATGGGGGTTTAACGTCCCAAAGCGACTCAGGCTATGAGAGACGCCGTAATGAAGGGCTCTGGAAATTTTGACCACCTGGGTTTCTTTAACAGGCACTGACATCGCACAGTACACAGGCCTCTAGAATTTCGCCTCCATCGAAATTCGACCGCCGCGGCCGGAGAGCCATAACCACTCAGCCACTCAACCACTCAGGCTTACAGTATTTTTCACAGTTGCTGCTTTTAGTTACACTAATGAGCACACTTGGTGCCAGGTTTCTCAGTTCTCCTGTTTTTGCCATGATAGCTTTCTTTTAGGAGCACTTGGACATGCCGAAATTGACTACTGAGAAACATTGACAAAATTTAGTTTAGAGAAATTATAAAGTAATGACACGTAGTTTAGATTTCATTATCCCGTCAGTCTGAACCTGGTCAAGTGCTCTGCTAACAAGCATGACACAGTTAGTTCAGTTTCAGGCAATGCAGCCTTTAATGAAAAAAGCACCTGTGAACTAGGTGTGTATAGAGAACATTAATCGCCTCCAGGCAGTCTAAACTAAACCACATGTTACTTTAAAATAGAAGATGTTATGCACCTTTACCGTTTACTTTTCTGCACTTCCTCTTCATTAAAGATAATGACAGTTCATGTTACGACATAAGATACTTGAGCTCCCATCTGTTCTGTTCATTACTAATCTTCTGACAGTACACGGATAAGACATGCCAAGAATGCCTTCGATGCAGTGATGCAAAGGAACCACTGGTGACACAAGTTAAATCTAATAACCACAGCTGACAATAAGCCGCCTTATGCACACCGCAGAACTCTGTGCAAAAAACTGATACCTAGACGCTAACTCTGAACACCAACAAAAATGCTAGCTTCACACAATGCGAAGCCATCTCACACCAAACTTTTACAAATGAAAGAAGAGTGTTCGTTCACTGGCTGCATACTTTAATGGGCACCGGTATCTCTTAAAACTTCACATTTTAATCAGCCTTCAAAATAATGCCGGCAAAAAAAAAAAAAAAATCCGTTAAGCCTCTTGCCCTAAAAAAATTTGCCGCCACGATGAACTAGATGAAATATGCCCCGTCCAACATGTGAAGCACGCATGCCAAGGAAATCGACACTGCCATTACTGCCCATTGTATGCTCACTGCCAAGGAACCACGGAACCTCACAACAAAAAGGATATGGTTTTACCTTGAACTTATTTATCAGCCAATCTCTGCCAAGGTCGTAAATGAGGTAGTGTAGCTTTTCAGTGTACACGGCCAGCGTGTAATCGTAATCGAAGCCATACACTTCGATCTGCGATATGTCCAGTTCATTGTTTGCGAACACACCGAAGGGGTTCACTTCCGGGGTCGGCAAAGCTGCAATGAATAAACAAGCAGTAAAACAATTCGCCGTAAATGCAAATGGAAACACAAGAACGACAGCACGAGAACCGGACTGGAGTACATACAATAGCTAAGCACGTAATGTCACCGAGCAGCAAACTGCTATGACGCCTTTTACCATCTCTTACTTGTCAGAAGCCGTGAACACAATGGTAATCGCACCGCTTGTCACCGTCGTATCTAAAAGGTCAACGACTCGATAGCACGGGAAGAGTGGAGTTGCTGCGTACTAAAATACGCGCAAGCTGAATAGCTAGGCACGAATAATCTCGAAAGAGCAGCGCTTCACTTTTGTAGACATGTGTGAAATAAGAACACCGGAAAAACTAGGTAACTGACCCAGTCAAGCTGGGCAAACTACGCACCCTCACACGCCTGCTTGGCACTCAAGTACTTTTCGAGAAGAGATGTCTGTGAATAAACGCCACCCTCGTCTAACTGTTCGACTCCATCCCTCGAAGAACGCTGAATGCTCCTGGCCGCAAATACTGTTTGGTTTAACTGGCTTTGCAACACAAAGGTTGCTCTTTTCACGTTGCTTACAGCAGATCTACACAGCAGACGACATGCCGCCATGATTGCGTTTGACTTTGCCGTGACAGGGTGGCCAAGCTGCTAATCAAGTGGCGCGATTCCGACGGTTCGGAAGCCCCTTGAAAAGTTTGTATTTATACCGGCCTTAGCCCCTTATCTTTAGCAGCCACCTGTATGCGGGGCAGAAAAGTCGAAGTCGGGAGTTCGTTAAACATAGCACGCAAAGGTTCAGAGACGCGCAACAGGAAAAACTGAAAAATGCTGAATGCCACATTGAATATGACGCTGGGTATCAAATTACTGCTTTTTTTGTCTATGAATAACATGTTGAAATGTAGGATTATGTTATATGCAAACAACAATGACAAAATTTAAAAGAACAAAAATTTGTAATATATATGCTATATAAATAAAGTACATTGCAGCTTCTTCCGTCTCCGGCATGGTCTAGTGGTTAGGATACCTGGCTCTCACCCAGGAGGCCCGGGTTCGATTCCCGGTGTCGGAACTCATTTTTTTTTTTTTTTTTTTTTCGGTGTAGCATTGCATTCGAATATGTTAGCTCTTCCCGATACGAGGGTTGGCTAGCGAACTAAATAAAGCGTCCCTCCCTCAAGCCACCGTACTCATACTGCGGTGTGAGCGCAATACCGTATTCCTACTGCGCCACTTGAATATCGCACTGAGGTAGTTCACCTACTTCGAAGTTGTCGAAAATGAACTTGGGATTCTACGTTCGCTGCGTTGGTTGGTTCGCAGCATGACAGCACGCGATCATGTGCTTTGAATGGCTGATGCTCGGTCTGCAAAGTTTCAAACACAAACAAATATGATTTTTTTCCTTAGGCCTCGGGAGATACCTTCTGCCAAGGTTATAGTAATATGATTTTGAATGTTGTCCGAGGAGCCACTCGGCATTTCCACCCCGATCGACAGACGTCACGGTGGACTTGCCCAGTTACCCCGGAACAAGGGGGGTCAAAAGGTGTGGCGCCCCCCCCCCAATTCCCCCCCCCCCCCTTAGTCTCCAATTGCTTGCACTTGGATCAGATTTCGGGCAATTGAAACACTTCAGTTCTAGGGCTCTTATAATGCAAAGCACAGAGAAACTGATCGAGCTACTTAATTGGCTTCGTAGACAGTTGTAAACCATTTCGTATATGAGTAAGCTAAACCAGTCATGTCCCAATAGAAGTCGACTGTCTGACCCGTGTACATGATCATGATTACCAGAATTTAAACAAAACTATGCACAAACTTTTTTAACCATTTGATCACTCCTCGTGCGCGCATCTATAAAGCTGCCCATTTCAGTTCGTTTATATATTGCCGTGTATCTTTGCACCGTTTTATCGTTCGCATTCAAAACCGCCGGCCCACGGCTTTGTCATTTTGTTTTGTAAAGCTAGATGCAACCAGACTTATTCCCATTGGTCATGTCCACGTGCAAATGCTTCCACATTTTTCCAGATTGTTGTAGTTGCTGTTGGTTCTATATCTCGAATGTTCCTTGCCAGCTTTATATTGAGTGTGGCCAAGAACTGCATGCATTCAGTTCGATGACCGCCCAGCGCGCTTGTGACTATTCTCGCCGCCGAGTCATTCAGTTCTTAGTGGGCGGGAGTACGCCCTTTAAACAGTTTCTTTTGGAAGCCTTTTCGTTGTCTTCCTGACTGCTGGAGTGTCGTCATCACAACGTGACAGTTTGCATCAACCTTTGAGCATTGAAAAATAATAATAATAATAATAATATAAAATTTATTATGTAAATGAGCCCTAAATAAATAAATAACAAAATTAACTCGAAGTCTTGCCCCATAGAGTTTCTCACTATTAATTAGAGGGAAAGCTGGCGCCCGCCTATGAGAGTTTGCATGGTGGTGGTGGTGGTGAAAAGCATTTATTAATCTATATGTACAGAGAGGTGCTCGGGGAGAGGCCCCTAGTGGGTCTCGCCCCCTTACAATAGAAGGCGGAGTCCCTCATTCCGGGACCCCGTTGGTCCTCACTGCTGCGCAGGTCCGTCGAACAAAGGCCTGTTGGGCCGATAGTTCCTGGCAGCCGAGCAGAGCCGCCTCCCAGTCCTCTCGGGTAGGGGAAAGGGTGATGGGGGAGGGGGGTTAAGAAGGATTTTGCCTGCATGCCCTAAAGTCCCTCAATAATATTATAGAGGGACCTTAGCATGCCCAAACCATGTGAAAAGTGTCGGCTACCTCCCCACATAATGAGCAGCGGCCGTCAAAAGAAGAGTCAACGTGCTTGAGAACCGCCGGGCACAGCAGGATGTTTGTAAAGAGCCTAAGGAGAGTTCGTTCGCCAGCTTTACCCAGTCCCTTCATAGGAACCGGGTAGCGCCTGTTTTAGGCGCTATAGTGCCTAGTAATGTCTTTAAAAAGAGAAGAGGGATTTGGTCCGGGTTAAGGTCCTCCCAAAGAACGCCTGGTGCCCGGTAAGTGAGTGCGCGGGCTGCCTCATGGGCGGCTTCGTTACCTGGAATGCCTTGGTGGCCGGGGACCCATACGATTGAGCGATGAGTTGCATCGCAGTCGCGAGTACTCTGGTGAAGAATTTGGTGAGCACGTGGAGTGATCCAACCGAACTCAAAGTTACGACAGGCTCGGCGAGAGTCAGTGAGGATGAATTTAGAGTCGGGATGGGAGGCTGCGAGTGCGATCGCTACCTCCTCCGCATGAGTTGAGCTGGGCGCTCTGAACGAGAGGCCGTCCACCTGTTTTCCCTCGTGTATGACTGCAGCCGTGTACCATTCCCCTCTGGAGTGGTAGGGGTCTGCAATGTCGACGTAGAAGACGTGTTTCTGCGAGCCATAGTGGCGATGCAGGGCATCCGCCCACGCCTGGCGCTCGCCATTATGGTCCTCCTTGTTCATCTTAGTCGGAAGGGGTTGTACGTAGAGGGCGCGTCTCCCCAGTTCGGGCACTCGAACCCGTTCCATCGTATGGTGGTCATGTTTGATACGTCACCGTTCCATGAGGCGGCGACCGGACACGGTCTGAGCGAGACGCGTGTATTGGTTAACGAGATGCGCCTCGCGAAGTTCCCGATAGGTGTTCACCATCCCCAACGCGAGCAGTCACGCGTAGGAAGTGGGGATCGGGAGGTCGAGGGCTCTCTTGAAAATTTTGCGGATCAGTACAACCTCCAAGCAATCTTCGGCATGTTTCCGTAAGCGGAGGTAAGGAGTCGAGTACGTACTCGACTAGTTACGAAGGCATGGGCGAGCCGCACCGCATCCTCACTTCGCAACCCTCCTCGCTTGTTGGAAACGCGGCGAACCATTCGGCCCGCCTGGTCGCCGACTTTGCGAAGTTTGGCAAGGGTCGTGTCTTCCTTGCGATGCTGATTAATGAAGAGACCGAGTATTCGCAGCTCCTGCGCTTCACGGATGGCGCCGCTGGCGAGAGAGAGCTGAACGGATATTTTGCATTTCGGAGAATGTCGAATATGCACAAATTCAGACTTTCTTCGAGACCACCTCAGTCACCATGGGCGCTCTAAGCATCATGGGGCGGAGAGCTACCGACTGCAGAACCACAACTTTTGGCCAAAAAATAATGAAAAAACGAACATTGTTCGATGATCGATAATGTCCTAGCATTCAATATCCTGTCTATAAATTGCAACAAGCGAGCAGAAAAGCATCTAAATATAAAGTTTCCCGAAAATAAGCGATGGCTTACTCTCCTATTGGCCAAGTATTGCAGACAAGAAAATCCAATATTCTGTGCTTAACAGCCGCTTTTTTAAAAAAGAAATGTGTTTTTTAAAAAAATTTGTCGCCTCAACTAAGAGGTTTTTTAATGGCACTTCAGAAACCAATAACCTTTTATTGGCGTCGTGTGCTGTTGCGTTTTCGCTACTATGACTTTTGCGCACTACGCTTGCGTCAAAATCATCTGTGCCGTGGATGGAACGGGACATCTTAGTAACGTCACTCTCTGTTCCTGAAGAAAACCGACTGTCCCGCACCAAGTAGCTCATCGCCCCATAACGCTTTGAGCGCCCATGGTGGCTCAGGTGCAGCGCCGCCAGCTTTCCCTCTAGTTAATAGTAAGAAACTCTATATGTCCTGCCCCCCCCCAACTAAAAAAGTTCCGAAGTCCCTGGACTTGCCCCAGTTATTGTGTCGTCACCTATAACCCAGTGGGTGTTCACAGGAACACCCTGCCGGCGACGCTGAGGTCATCAAGAATGTGGCAGTCTGGGTTGTGCAGTCGACCGTGACGACAAGGTGTACAGTACTCACGGATTGAAATAGGACATTCGGAGCGCTAGCCAAGAAGTGCCACGCAGGCATGTAGTAAACCACAGGGCGGCTCGTTGGCAACTGGAAGGAACAATTCTGCTTTGTAGATGTTCTCCCCCTCGCGCCATACCACAATGCACCACCTTGGTTCCATGAGCGTCTACGGGCGGCGCTCCATGAAGCGACGGCCACGCGCTCCGAATGTCCTATTTCAATCCGTGAGTACTGTACATGCACTACGCATTGTTGGCGCCGACCGAGACCGAATTTGCCGGTACTAAATCGTTCGTAAGTAAATATTAACGCTGCGCAATGGTGTTTCGAGCTCTTTAATTTTCCCCAAACGGACACCCAAAAAAACTTTGTGCTTGTTTAGCCCAATGTAAGCCCAACCCCGCCTGCACCGAAAAAGCACCACCACGCGTTAACCATATCAGCAAAAAATAAATAAATAAATAAATAAATAAATAAATAAAATGACCAGTAATAACCACGGTTATCGATGGGTGCTAAGGTGTCTCAGATGTATAGTAGTGACCGCAGCTGTTTCGCAACAGCAGACATCTGCAGTGCCTTGATCACTCGTTTTTTCTTGTGTCAGGCTTAAGCACATGGCTTACTTTTTCATCAGACAGGGAGAAGAATCGCGCTCTCTCAGTGTATCTGATTGTTGGGTGTCTGGATGTCCTCTCTCCTCCGCTCTCAGGGTGGGGACACCCTTCGTACCACGCCGATTCAACCTCGCTGGCCCCGCGTGCCTGTTGCGTGTGCTGCGCTCTGTGCGCGTGGCGTAGTTTCTGTGCGCTTGTGTGGCGACTGCAAAATGGGACCGAACTGGAAATAGGCAGCGCATAGTTGTTTCGATCGTGGCAGATGTTCTGGCACCTTTGATTGTGTTTTATGCATTATGTAGTCGCTAAGACTACACGCCAATCGAAAAGTTATAACGGTCTGCTGTGTTCCCCAGTCGCTGGCTGCAATGAAAAAGGACAGCGGTTATTTGGTCTTCTTTCGTAGTCGTAATTTAAAGTACTGCGGCCCGGCACTTTGAGCGGATGAAAGAACCCGTGAGTTCCGGCTTATTATAAGTATCAGGCTCGCCGAATTCCGTAGAATTATGCTGCATAAATTTGCTGTTCCGGCGTGAGAGGCTCCAAGTTTTTTGGGCATGCCTGCAGCCCGGAGGTTGACCTGCAGCCAAATATTACTACTTTTGCGTAGTTAACACCCGCTTTTCCAACATTCTCTGTGATCCGTCTGTCTTATTACTTCCCTATACATGGAGAATTCCAAGCAGTAATACCAAATTTCTATTTAAAACGGTCCGTTGCCACACTCATCTGGTGTGGACAGCTGATGACACGTCTGAAACCAAATGGTCATTTCTCAACGGCTTCCCTGGCTTGTTCCGCAACAAAATCATGAAGACGGCTGAGTTTCCCTCTGGACGGCGTTCTGCCATACGTCCAGCTTCTTCCATCCAGAGGGACGGCAGACGGTACGGCTGGATATTCGTAGTGCACTGTCTCAACTAAGTATAGACAGGGTTAGGGGGATGCCTTCGCAGAAATCGCTTAAATATATTTGGAACACCATTTTAATATATATAGGTCGCTCGCAGAAACACCCCCTCGTGCTGCTCAGTGCCGTTATTGGATCCCGCACCGCAGGTAGCCGGTTACTTGAACCTCCGATGTGATACGGACTAGAGCATTCGCGTATCGATGGAGTTAACTATAAGTATTCAGTGACGTTAATTCTGAGATGTAGAGCCTGATGTTAGTATATATCCACAGCAAGCTGTGGCCAATGGGAAACTGAATTCGGATTGGTGTTCACTTTTGCGACCCGCCGCGGTGGCTCAGTGGTTAGGGCGCTCGACTACTGATCCGGAGTTCCCGGGTTCGAACCCGACCGCGGCGGCTGCGTTTTTATGGAGGAAAAAACGCTAAGGCGCCCGTGTGCTGTGCGATGTCAGTGCACGTTAAAGATCCCCAGGTGGTCGAAATTATTCCGGAGCCCTCCACTACGGACCTATTCGTTCCTATCTTCTTTCACTCCCTCCTTTATCCCTTCCCTTACGGCGCGGTTCAGGTGTCCAACGATATATGAGACAGATACTGCGCCATTTCCATTCCACCAAAAACCAATTATTATTATTATTATTAGTATTATTATTATTATTCACTTTTGCACCTATTCTGCGATTCGGTCGTAACTCTTTACATATTCGTAATTGCTTGTAATCTTAGACCTAACTAAGGAAACTGGCGTGGGAGCCGACTGAATTTCTTACCGCGTGCAAGAGCACAGAGCGTAGCTTTCTCTGAGGAGTAAACAAGCTGCCACCTGAACGCGGAGGACACGCGAGGAATCGGCAGAAGCCAAGGGATTGCAATTTCAGCCTCGAGGGGACGCTCTCGCAACGGCCGGAGCGTCGTCAGATCGAGATCAGCCCCAACGTCTGCACCGGTGGCCGGCGGCGACGTGTAGCGGAATACAAGCTCGAGCGGCGGCACCCCGCGGCGCGAGGCGAGCTTTTCTGTGAGGCAATTTCCTCTGTCCCGCTTTCGTTACACAACGTTTTCGTAAACGCTGAAGGAAAAGGAAAGTCGGAGTCGTCGTCTTCTTCGCCGGTCGGCCGATCTCGAGCCGTCGTCGCGGTCCGCGCTAGCGCGCGCCAGGTCGTCGACCCCTATATGCTGCTTGCGCGCTCTGACAGGTGCGTAGCGGTCTGAGAGAAGTGTACCGAGTCGATGGTGGCGGCGTCTGCGGTATAAAACAACGGGTAGCCGTGGCCCCGTGTAAGGAGATGATTAGGCTATATACTTTGTCCCGCTATTGCATGGATCAACAGCAATGGCTGGCTTTTGATGCCGGCGGGTCGGCATGTCGAAAGCTATAAGCATATTCCGGCGCACGTTCAGTTTTTTGGTATTGTATGTGTATATATATATATATATATATATATATATATATATATATATATATATATATATATATATATATATATATATATATGTGTGTGTGTGTGTGTGTGTGTGTGTGTGTGTGTGTGTGTGTGTGTGTTGCGTTAGGTTAGGTTAGGTTGGGTTATATATATATATATATATATATATATATATATATATATATATATATATATATATATATATATATATATATATATATACGCTAATGTCAGTATAGATGTCTAACGGGCCATTTGTCTGCAGGCTAATGAAATTATCACAGCCTTTACCTCATCTTTTTCAACTTAGCAGAGGGCGCTGTCATCAACATGCAGAGGGTCGTGCCCATGTAGTGACCGCTGTTTGATCATAATCATATGTTCATCACGTTTGCGACCTTCCGTACTTTGGCAACGGTACGATGGCAGTAAAGCAGACACGTTTCATAATGCCATAGTCTTTACAGCTTCGCAAGAAATTGAAGAAAGTACGCGCTGAAATATACAAATTAGTGCAATTCCTAATTTGCTGTCAAAATGGAAACTGTGGGGGAAAAAAAACCCTTTTCGCGTTTGACGCCGCCCTCTTAAGCATGACCCGCCTCAGTGGCACAGCGGTTGCGGCGCTCGGTTGCCGGCCACACTAACCAACCGCTATTCTTTCTATAATGTGCACTGCCGCTTCAAGGGCCGGTGTGCCGCTCCTCAGGAAAGCCGCGAGTGCAAAAAAAGAAAGACCGGTTATCGGAGCGCGATTATGCAGTGCATGCACAGAGAAAAAAGTCCAGAAAGGAAGGGTCTTGTCGCACAGTGCCCCGTCCTTCCGTTCTGTCTCCTTGTCTCCTTCAAGTGAATGGTTCCAATTTTCCTACCGTCTGTTATGCTGCAGCAGCTATTCACATCAGTGGCATATAGCCAGAAAAATCAGACGTGGGGAGAGGGGAGAAACTACCACGCAGGGGGGCGGGGGGGGGGGGGGGGGGGGGGAGGGGGCATTATCGTGCTAATCAAAAAGAAATGTCATCCAAGCCTGCACATCGATCCCCGTATTATTTGTCGCACGTTGCAGAACGCACGCGAAACTGCGTCGGGAGTTTTATATGTTGCTTTGGCGACAGAAGTCAGGTGGACTGTCCATTCGAAATAACGCCACAAAATGCCTAGTTTTTGAGTGACAGCAATGGAATGAACACCGCTTATGAGAGGTCAATACCAAAGTGAAATAAATATACCTTTCAAAGCATGAAATATACTGCCCGCTGGACTCTTGGGAAACCATCAAACCTAGCCCTGCAAGAGTTCAAGTAATTTCTTTATGAACGCACAAAAGGCCCACGGATGCCAACCAGGCAACCATTCAAACATTGCACAACGCAAAACAGTTTTTCTTTACCACAGTCACACTCAAAGATATCTTCCAGTGGCAGCGGCGGTCCGGAGCGTTACAAAGATCTGAAGCGGCTTGCATAAGTTCGGGTAATATTGCGGGTCTCAGTGATGGGGGTGTCACAGCCTATGCAGGGGCGAAGGCTTGGCTTTGCTGCATCCTGTACACTTTGTCCGCCAGTCTCGAACTTCACTAGGAAATGCTTTCTCGTGGGCATCATGTGAAAATGCCTCCACAAGCTCCTTTTGCTATTCTTGCTCGACCGGTCGGTCACCTTGCATGGACGACGCTACGGCAGGGGCAGATTTAACGGGGCACTGTCCTCTCCTCCCCTCAGCAAGGAATGTTCTGTCGAAGAACCCCACAGACCACCTTTCTCAGCGAACAAAGGTCGCAAAATGCATTGCGCATATGAGACCACCACCTCGAACTACACCATCCAAGAACTGTCCATAAATCGGACATTGCGCATGCGAAAGAACCGGTTGCGCGGAATTTTCTCAGCAACGCCCTGTGACGTTCAAAGTGTTGTGGTATAGTTGTTCTAAAGTTAGTGAAGTATACACGAGCATTCATTCCAAAATAATCGTTGTGAGTTTCTGCCGGGACATTACCTACAGTATAGTCTTGGCGGGTTCCCCCACCTCCTGAAGGTGTAATTGATTTTGCAAGCTCCTTTACTTTAACAACCATCTTTGAAAAAAACTAACAATTCTCCAGAATCGCTCTAAAACCCATCGCTACACCGGTCGACTGGCGAATCTCAATGGCCAGCACACCGAGGAACCATTGAGGAATGTCGTACTGTCGCTTTTATGTCGAGAAAGCTTAGGCTGACCATGGTCTGGAGGACATTGTCCATCTAGTGTGGTTCTGCCTGCACTTTCACCAAGCATGAAACGAACACAGACGCTAACACTTAAATATATATCAGTGCTGCATACACACAAAAAAGACCCGGGGGCTTCAATTAACACCGATTAGAACTTTACAGCAGAAGCTCGATCGTCCCCTACCCATCACCTATAAGGAAGAAGGCGACCACAACGATTCGAAGACTCAAACAAGACATATGTGCCATGTCACCAAGGCAACAACAACAACATAATATCCTAGCTCTCTTGCACCTTCTCAAAATAAAGACTCAGGCCGTCCTGTTCCTGGAATAAATTCCTGGAAGCGGAAATAAATTCATGCATTGACTGCAGTGGAGGCCTAGTCGTTGAGCATCCGCCTCGCATGCGGGAGGTGCGGGGTCCGATCCCCAGTGCCGCCGGGTACCCACCGGGTGACACAATGGGTACAAGCTTCCCATGGCCTGGTGCTCGGCTTAAACAGGGTAAAATGCTTGGGAAATGGGCCTTTGACCCCACCGTGAGCACAAAAATTACCTTGTGTCATGGCGCTTTTTGGCCGTAGATGCCCTTGAACCATAAAAATTCACTGTAATCATCACTATCATCTAATTCATTCATCAATTCATTTGGGACAGAAGAGATGGAACCCCCACCCCTCCTCGCCTCTCCCCTCCATGCGACATTGTTGTGCCCAGTCTCAATCACCGCCTACACTGCCGGTAACACTGTCCTTGACTGTATGGAGACGGGGTCACCTCGACAGGACTGACAGGCAGCGATCACGAGTGATCAGCAGGCCGTCGGCGTAGCGGGCGTCAAACGTGATGCGCGCCCGTACGCTCAGTGTAGCTGTAGGAACGTCGCTCTGGGGCCCCGAGACAGGCGTGCCCGCGAGTGTGAGTGGCGGCGACGGAGACTTGTCGCGCGGTGCGCCGTGAACATTCGCGCCCGCACGCGCCATAACCGCATTCCTGCTCAAGGTCAACGCACGCTCCTCTCTTCGCCGAGACATCGGGGAGAAGCGTACGCACTGCCGGCGCTGGTCGCGAGGGGAGGGAAAGCATCTGGAGCGTTTCTCCAAACTTCAGGAGAAATCCATCGCCGAAAGAAAAAAAGCGCGGCCCGGTGACGAAGCGCTTGCAGGTGTGAGCGTGCAAGCGGTTTTCGAGGACCGCTGAAGTATTGTCATTCATTAGGACTGTTCAAAACGCTCAGAGAATGTGGGCCACCCGGGCTGGATCGATCACGAAGGTCCGAGGATGGGAAAATGGAAGTACCGCAAACGTCTTTACTTGGAACAGACCATGTACGTGATTCTAGTTTTTTTTTTTTTTTAGAAAGGGAATCAGCGACGCTGTGTTCGCACCAAGCGTACATTTTTATCCAGGTGAAAGCAGAGAAGAAAAAAAAAAGCACCAGATGTTGAACGTAGTGTGGTGGGTTTAAACTGAGCGAAAATATCGATCAGGACGATTACTCAGTGCCCCGAGTAATGCCACGACAGGAAAGACGACGATGTGGGAAATGCGGGTAGTAGGCAGCACTGGAATAAACGTATAGTATCTTATACGAATAAGCTCAGAATACATCGACTGTGCAGGTTAATTAGCACCTTGCAGTTTTGACTTATAGAAGGCTGGCACGTGAAGTGACCGGTCCCTATTTATCGCCCAGAGCGCAGCTTCAACAGGGCAGGTCGCAGCGGGTGGGGGTAAGCTTATTAGATGCTTGCGCGCAACCTTTCGTGTGCTCTATACACACCGAAATGGCGTTCATTATGGCTAGAGCGGAAGCTTCTCACAGGTGTGCCTCACGCAGGCTCTGTGATTGTTCACATTCATAACGCCTTCTAGAAACGGCAGAGACACACCAACCGTTTTCATTTTGCTTTTTTTTTATTCTTATCGGGGATTATTTCGCCTCGAAGAAATGGGACCTAATTCAAAGACATAGCCGGCAAAGTACGCTAATGTCTAGCCAAACCACTGGTCCTTGCTCTGTGCGAAGGCTACAGAAAGAATAAAGACAACTAATTAGTGAGAATAATTCGATGCAGATCACAGGCGTCTTCCCGGACAATTTTGGTGGAAAACGCGAAACGACGGTGCTTATTTTGAAACGGGTGAAAAGACATTTCACTCAACAGCGCACTGTTTCAAGGCCGAGCGAGAGAGAGAGAGATGATGCGAGAGGCTCTGAAAACTTCCTGGCTTTCATTCGTGCACGGCAAACGCCTCCTCCGCTAGGCGGCGTGGCTGCTTGACTTTTGCTTTCGATATTAGGGCGGCCTGTTCCACTCGCTCTCTCAAACACCGCTCTCATTCACGGAACCATGTTTGCTTCCATTCCGTGAAGAACGTGTGAAGCGCATCACGGCTGTCTGAGCTGTCGCGCCCACGCTGCTACAGGGAAGAAGCACGGCTCGCCGCCCTTCGACCGTCCGAAGCGCGTCGCTCGCTCTGGAAATGTCACGCGTGCCATGTTTTTCCAGGACACGCCGCACGCTTGCCGCTACATTTGGCCGCAGCCTTTAAGCCAGCCACTTTTATACACTGTGTCCTACGCTACGCTCTAAACGCGAAATGAATAAAGAGGCTGTCCCCCTAGCGCACACCCTTATAGGGGCAGGGTATACTGCCCAAGCCTTCGGGTTGATTCCCATCACTAAAAGTACGGAATCCTTATGGTTGGCAATTGAAACAAATCCCCTCTTCACATCATGCGAAGTTCTAGCAGATTCAACCGAGGTTTCAACCTCCTCTATTTGCTAACCTCAGGACCTCCGGGGCCACGTTTAAAAGCCTCCTGCCATTGGTAACTGCATCAATTGATTAAGTTACTGTGATTTGCAGCGGGAGCATACCTCCGTTGCCAAGGGTAATTATTACGTGTATTTAGTGATCATAATATGCTCCGCAACCTGGGCAGCGTACCCTACCCTAAAAGGGAGTGCTTTAGAGGACAGATTACGCCCGTTTTACGCCCATATGGGCGTATTCGGGTTAAGAGTGTAGCATGGAAGCTTTACCCCACCGCCTTTCTTTTACTATAGATTTGTGGCGATCCAATATCAAGTTTACGCCATCGACATCGACACGGTGTATAAAATGCCGCTGTAACAACTCGGCATCTTATCGTATCTGCGAATAAGAGGAAAAAATCGGCATGGAAAAGAAGCAAAAATGTGGATATTCCGAGATAAGCTAAATGCAGCGTGGAGCGCGACAGAGAATCAGCAGGACAGACGATATCAGAAAATTTGCTGGGGTATGGGGCAGGGCATCACTGACTGGAGAGCTACAGGAAAGGCCTTTTATCCTGTAATGGACGTAAATAGGTAGACGATGATGATTATAACAAGTCGCCGGTTGGTGGGTGGGTAATGAAGGTAACGGCAGCGATGAGAGATGCAAAAAAAAGAACTTATTTTTTATGCTTGCATGCAATCTCCTCGACATCATTACAAATACAAGATAAGAAGGCAACTTTTTTCCTACATTGACAAACCAGGCTCGCACATTAATACATTTAAGAGTGTCGCAAAAATCACACAAGCACATGCAGAACATGCACTAAAGCCTGTCTCTTGATGTCTTTGCCCTCGTATCCTGCTTGTTTTCTGGGTTATACTTTATGAACTAGTGCTTCAACGGAACCTAAACAGATTTACACGAGTGTACGTATGATAAGATGGGTATGAAATACCTTCCAACCGAAACGATGTGGACATGAAAAGAACAAGCAATGTGTCACGTGTTACGAGTCTGGTAAGGCCAGAGACTTGATAAAGTTATTGAATTGAATTGAATTTATTTCTTCAGAGCAACTGGAAGGATTTCCAGGCAAAAAGCTGCTTTTGCAGCTTGACTGGGCCTGGAGAACCGTTAGATAGCAGTGGCATCGTTCCAAAAAAAGGAGAACAAAAATACACAGCATGAAATACAAACAATGAATACACTTAATAAATACAATTGTGTGGTGAAAACTATAGCTTCTAGGCTCGCCTAGTGCAAAATAATACGTAATGAAGAAATACACATGTAAGAGAATCACAAAGATGCAATGTTCACTGATACATTTTATGAACGTATGTACTATCGCGATGAAAAGAAATGCGAACAGCGGAAAGCGTGGCTTCCCGCGCAATCAGCGCAGCCTAGCGTCAGTGGAGGATCCGTGTCCAACTCCGATTTGCGTTGGAGTCGCTCGGCAAATCGGCGCTTTCAGTAGGCACCGCTGTAGCGCTAGGGTCTTGTTCCAGCCTGCGCTACCGCACCGCGTGCGTGTTCAGAGTATCAGGCATGAGCAGCGGACGATAAGTTTTAGGCAAATAAAATGCGGCATGCTTTCATACTGTCACGACGATTGCCTGCGTAAGAGAACTGACGTTATAAGTACCGCGCGTCGAGCTCGGGTCAGAACTTTAGTCGACATTTGTACGGAAAAGATAGATAGCTAGATAAAGAGGAGGAGGGAAAGGCAGGGATGTAAACCAGAAAGGGGTTCCGGTTGGCTACCCTGCACTGGGGAAGAGGGATTAGGGGGCTAAAAGGAGGAAGAGAGAAGGGGAAAAGGGTATAACACACACACGCACAACGCTGTCACAATTTGTCACTCAATCCAGTCGCTCTCAAGTAGGCAAAGAGTGCCTTGTACGCCTTGAGGGCAGTCGACTGCTGTGGCCACGGACCGAGGATCTTTTGCTCTGTTAATGGGCGAGGATCGAGACGGTCCAGGGCACAACACAGTGTATGTCTTGCACTCGCAAATGCAGGGCACTCACACAGAAGATGAGCGATGGTCTCCCCACAACCACAGCTCTCACAGGCAGGGCTGTCGGCCATCCCCATCCGGAAAGCATAGTGGTTGGTAAAAGCAACACCGATCCATAAACGGCATAACAGTGTTGCGTCGCGACGTTCTAAGTTACGTGGAAGACGAAGGCGCAGTTCAGGGTCCAGTGCCTTGAGGCGGAGGTTGCAAAACTCTCCCGTGTTCCACGCTGAAAGTGTGAGCTCCAGCGCCAAAGGGCGAAGCCCACACGCAGCGTCAGGTCTCGATATTGGGATCCTCACTGGAAGTCCCTCGTTGTGAGCAGAACGCGCAGCCGCATCGGCCTGGTGATTACCGTTAATACCACAGTGTCCTGGCAGCCGTTGAAAAATGATGTCATGACCTTTGGAAATGGTGCCGTGGTACAGTAGACGGATCTCAGCAACAAGTTGCTCCTGCGACCCGCGGCGTAGCGCAGCTTGCAGGGCTTGAAGGGCTGCTTTAGAGTCGGTGAAAACTTATGTGGAAACTTATGTGGAAAGTACGGCGTATGGACTGAAGGATCGCTTTCACGTGCTTCACCTCTTCTGGCCGGTCGCGACACACCGAATGGAAGCCTAACAAGCGAAACTAAAGCGCCGCAGCTTCAACTGTCACTGGCGGAAGCCATCTTCTGAAAGTCGGTAACTATAAGGAAAGAAGGGGTCAAGATCAGGAATCGCTATGAGTAGTTTTGTTCACGAGGGGCAGTCCAGGATGACGGATGGCCACTGAAAGAGGCTTTAGTGGAAAATGAAGCTTTGCAGCTAGAAATTCAACTACTTCGTTTCCTTTAATAGGAACTGAAAATATGTGTGTGGGGGTGTGTGTTGGGGGGGGGGGGGGATGCACTGCAATAAAAACTGTTGCACGAGCGGCTGAAAAATGTCCTGCCTGTTTTCAGGTACAACACCCAGATTAAGAAACATAATTGCGACTCACGCTTACCGACTTTTGCTCACGCTTGAAGGAGACACTAATCTGAAAGTAAGTATTTGTTTATGTGTTTGATTTTGTAGCGATAGCTACATTACGGTAGCATTTCGAGCCTTCAGCGTGGCGGTGCCGCCACCCCGTGGCTGCACTGCCACCCTGTGGCTGCGCCGCCACGCTGTCACGTGGTGCGGAGAAGCTGCCAGCGGCGCGGCGCGCCGGCGAAACCGAGCTGCCACAGCCGTGCGCATGCGCCGTGTCAAGTGGGACGAAGATGAACAAGGAACGCCCAGCGAAACGGAGCGGCGAAAGACCGACTTTGCAATTGAACTGAGCAAGTTCCGCTCGGCCAGCTATAGCTATCGCGTCACTCCCGGCTTAACCAGAGCTAAACCACCGTCAATATTTTTTTTTTTTGCTCATAAAAAACTTCACCCCACCTTGTCGAAGGTGCTGGCGCTACCATTTTTACACAGTTCTTTTGTCGTCTGCGTCGAGATTACATATAACTGCTTTCAGACCCATTAACTGCTGTTGAAAATGGCCACTTGCACACGAATCGAGGACACCTCACGGGTTTAGAGAGTTCGCTCTACTATATGGGCCGCACCGCAGCGGTGGCCTAGTGGTCTGAGCATCCGCCTCGCATGCAGGAAGTGCGGGTTTCGATCCCCAGTGCCGCCGGGTACCCACCGGTTTTACAATGGGTACAATCTTTCCCCGGGTCTGGTGCTCGGCTTCTTTGGGGTGAAATGCTTGGGAAAAGGGTCCTTGACCCCACGTTGAGTAGAAGAAAATACCTTATGCCACGGCGCTCTTTAGCCGCAGATTCCATTGCACCATAAAAATCCGTCATCATCATTCCTATATGAGCCCCGTTGTAAAATGAATAAAGTTCTATAGGTATACTCTATACACTCGCGTAACGGTCGTACTGCTGCAGGAGCTGTTCCCTCAACTTGGCTGCCAATAATAATATTAAAAAAATAGTCGCCAAAAGCAATTGCGTGTCACGTGCGAATAGTTCCCTCATGCGGCACGCTCCGAGGAGGGACACCGGATTGCGACAGCTACCTTATTCGTATTCAGCATAACTTGGGGGGGTGGGGGGGGGGGGTCTACTAGTAAAATGCTTTACGAGCCTGTTTTACTTCGGGCTGTTCTCGCCGGTGGTTTGATGATTCAGATTTTCAGTGCGTTAACTGTAATAATGGGTCCACTAGGCCCACGCTAATTCGTCTCAATGTGCGGGCCGTCGCACAAATGGAGTACCCATAAGGTTCCACTGCATAGTCGGAAAGATTGAGTGGGAAAATGCATTTTTCGCGCAAGGGCTACGCCCTATCGAGCTGTGCAGGGTGCAGTGTGGTAGGGTTTTAACGCAGTTAAACCGAGTAAGGGGCGCGAAAGCATGCGTTTAGCCTGGTTGACTCATGATTTTTCTTCGCTGGATAGTCGGCATTTCTGGCGACGATTTTAGTTCGATAGCAGTGAAGGGTGATTAAATGGGATGTGGGAAGCGCTGGCGACAAAGGATCTTGCGCAAGTAATCAATGAAACAGCGGGGCGAGAAGCGATCACAAGGAGCACTTTACGGCATGGGCGACAGCCAGCTGCCTCAAAAGCTTTGTCAACGTTGGCGTCGGCGCATAAACATCTTCATCTTCCAGCATGCATTAGTTGATAAAGACGATGTACAATGCATACCGCAGTTGTGTATATTAGTTTCATTGTAGTATTAGTTGATGAAGACGACGATGTATAATGCACAGCGCGAGAGTGTGTTGCAGTTTAACAATAGGCATGATCTGTTTCTTTTTCAAATCGGCAAACTACCCTTTTTTTACTAGCTGTGCTTATTAGGTGTCTCAGTGCTCATTTGCCTTTCCTATTCGCACCGACGGGACACACTCATGAGGGGCCTTCATGGGTGTTCCTTAAGAAAGTTGCTGACCCCTTCAATTTCATCACTGTGCGCTTTTCTTTAGACTACCAGTATGGCCTCACCAGAAGGCAGATGGCCCAGGCACTCACAGAGTATTTGTTTCCTGTACCGTTGTATCGGCAACCTTTTCTGGAGTTCCTTGACACCAGTGTTTTAAAACGTGTTAGGCGAATGTGCATTTCTTCTGCTGCAAAAACATTCTTCTTTACACTGCACACATCCACGATGCCTGTGAAGGCATGGTTCATGCTAAGGAGATGCTTGCACCATGGACGGTGAATTGCCGCCTGTGCAGTACAACAGAGACAATTGACCTTCGTTTTATTCCGTGCATTGATGCTTTGTGCTTCTGGGACATATGAACACGAACATTTAAGAGGGACATTGACATCACACCCTGCAGTATCCATTTTTTGCCTGTGGAGAAAAACTGTGTTGTGCCATATGATCTATTTATGTTGCTGGACTCTTTTAGCCTCTGGAAGAGCCGCATGATAGACCGCCACGCCGAATCACCACGGTAGTCGAAATCTTTGTTTCGTGAACAATGCGCTTTGGTGCGAGGAGTATATGCTGCCATGCAAGAGCCGCCTATAGCTGGCTCTCCTATCTGGATGCATGTGTGTGCCTCCCAGACTTTTGATGTTTTGGAAGGTGGGCTGGTGATAGGATATGGTGTCCTGGTGTTTTGTGGCATAAGCATGCTTATATTTTTCTTTTCGGCACTATTTCCATGCAATAACGAAAAAAACGGCGGCGATAGCATAGTGCTCTCGTGTACTAGCCAGCGAACCTGATCTGTTTGCGCCGCCGTGGGTTCGAATCCCACTAGAGGCAGTAATTGTTTTATTTATATCTTTATGGTTTGAGCAAGGTCACCCTCAAGGTCAAGCTTCACACAAACTCGGTGAGCCGGTTAGACCTAGTGAAAGTAGCGCTTCCGCGCTGAAAAAAAAAAAAGTGGCGCCCTTGCACTGCCATATAGGGTTTAAAAGGATTTGCGAACAGAAACAAAAGTGGATAATACCATAGCCCTTTAATGTGCTAATACGCATCAGCTCAAGAAAGGTCACTGTTGCCATATTCAAAAACTGAATTTGTTCATTTTAACAAAATTCTTGACATCCAAGTTGCCTCTTTTTTTTTTTTTTGCTGGTCTTTATGCGTAGCAACGTCGGCCTGCTGTACAAAGAAAAAAAATATGGAAAAAGTATGGTTTACAGATACGATCCACAAAAGGAATGCTTACGACTGCAGCAATTCCTCGTCGCGAAGATATTGCATGCTACAAAATAATGCCGCATTTGAGGTCTTGAGAGCTCGGGTAACACTGCTTGTGTGGCTACGAATTTCTTTGATAAAATACTGCATATCCCTTTGTAAGGCAGATGTACACACGTGTCCCACTTACTTCAAGTGCCGACAAACGAAAAACGGCGTACCATATTTTATAGCGAAAGCACTAATCCGGTGGTTTTGACGTACCCGAGATAAATCGTCTAATGTTTCCTTGTCTGTCAGTCCGAGACCAACGCGGATCGCACAAATTCCACCGGTGGCAGCACCTGCCATCGCAGGGCAGTGGCGCATCGCTTAACCACTGCACCACTGTGCCAGGAGTGGTATATATGAGGACTCCCAGGGATCTATGAATGTTAAGCAGGGAAAGATCAATTCTGTATATATGGATGCGCCGTGCTTTCGCACTATATACGAATGTTCTAAACATTATCTCTCATTTTTTCTTACGTGCTGAATGCTACCGAACTGTCAATAAATCATTCAGCGTGTATTTACCTTTCTCTAGTAGGCCTCCTTGGTGTTCTGAGTACTTTTACAAGCGCGGGTGCACACTGACGAGACCAATCTTGGCGAAAAAAAATGAAAAATTGCTGTGCTTTTGAATTTTTACATCTAATAACTACTTCATAATACTTCTTGAAGCAATTTTCAGTTTTAATGCAAGTTGTCTTATACGTTCAAAACAGTGCGGTAAGGACACCCACCACAACTGAGGTCTTTTTGTGAAGTTACTGGTGCAACTGTGTGCCCTTTTTTTCTACGTATACCCAGTGGCCGAAACGTCTTGAAATTGATATCCTTTATTTATAAAGGCATTCTGAGTGTAATTTCACGATATACATGCGTGTGAGACATGCATAGAGCTTGCGCCTTATAAAGGTTAATAAAAAAAAAACTTCCCGCGCTTTCACCAATGATTTTTTTTCCCGCTGTCGTATTCTTTTGGACGCAGAAACCTCCGACACAGCGTGGCAACTACGTATACGGATAAGTATGAGACCTGCGGCACTGTTAAAGCGTCTTCGTATCTCGAGTGCGCCCTCTTATCAAAGACGGCCAAGGACGAGACTGCGCGATGAAATGGACAAATATGGAATACAAAAAAGTGGTCGCAAGGAAAGATGACACTGCGTTAATCCATGACAGAGGCCCTAAAGACAGACATCACAGGTGCCTCTTTGAAGGCTTCTTTTTGTAAGTAGACTACACTACTGCTTCCTCTATGAACCCTTATTTCTTGCGCACCTGTCCCTCTTTATTAACTCATGCCTTAGAGCACACTCGTCGATGAAAAACAAAACAAAATTACGGCACGATCAGACATCTGATGTGACAATTCTGGGAATGCAGTTGGAATTGCCCTAGATTATTAATTTGATGCTTTTGATGAAGTCGAGGCTACACACACGAGACAAAAATTTTTCTGGAAGGGGAAAATGTTTGGGTACGCTTCTAGAGGGAAAATATGGTGGGAAGGTGTTTTTTTTTTTTAGGGAGGAATGTAGGGAGGACTTTCGATTTAGCCGTCGTTTTTTCGTTCTGCTGCTGTGTGGGATTCAAGTGGAGGATTTTTTAAGGGTACAAGTAGATGAGTTAGTGGTGGATGGCACATCTGAAGGGTAGGGTTGGGTGGGTGTGTGAGCAGGTGGATAAATGGCACCCATGGAGGATGAAAGTGGACGGAGGTGAGGAGGTGGCTGGAGGGCGGTGCTACTGTAGGGTGGAGGCTTCAGCGGACGGACGGACGGACGGCTGGGCAGGCAAGGCAAGGCAAGGCAAGGCACTCAATGAACACTTCCTAGTTGCACGCGCGGAGTGCACAACACGTGTCAATACCGACATTTCAGCACGCGGCGCCCGCGTTAACAGCACGGTGATCTCAATGTTCTCAACTGGGCATGAAACTTCTGATTAACGCTCATAGGTTAGTATTCCGTGACCACATACTGGCGCCGCGTCCCGGCGTGTTAATCTGTATAGACTCACCGTGGGTACCCTGTGCTGTCACGGACTGGATGAAAACATGGACACGTTCCCCCTTGCGGGTTGAACTTTCATTGCTGTTCTCTTTCGCTCCCTTTATTCCCCGTCCCCACGTGTCGCTAGCCTCGTTAACCTCCCTGTCCTTCCTTTTGATCTGGCTCTCTCTCTCTCTGTCGATGGCGGAAGCTCTTGCTAGTCTGCATGAAGCTTCGAGCCAGGTTTCGAGATCAGTAGGCAGCAACGAAAGGACCCTGCTGGTAGCAGCTCGGAAATGTTCGCACCAAAAAGACCACGCGCGGATGATCGGCCACGCATGCTCTCGCAGAGCACGTGCTGCAGTCGCCCTAACGCTTTTCACGGGACAGTGTCAGCAGAGATCGGAGACCGCGCAAAAAAAGCGTTATAACTGACATTTACGTATAACGGGTTTCGTCCATTACGTTTCACGCGCGCGACAAGCGAGTCGAAAGCGCCTGTAATCTACATTTCTTGTTCTCTGCTGCTGCTGACTGCTGATGCGCACATTTCAGTACTGTAATCTCCTGCGGTTTGTTTTCTTAGATATGCCGGCCATCCAGTTCGGTGCAGAGAGGCTGCTAGCATTGGCCGGTGTTTAGGTCTGCTTCGATAGGCGTTGTTCGTCGAAACATGCTGTCCTGCAGGAGCTGCGGCAAGGGCCAGATCTTAGTCTCTAGCAAGAATGCCAAAACCGCTCTGGAGGTTTTTCACTTTCCCGTCATTTATATACCTTCTTGCTCCCTTTCTGTGTATACGATGACGCAAACAAGAAGCTGCTAAGAAAATTTTTAACTTGGTCGCGGTGCTAGTGAAAGGCGGTGGACAAGGCTTTGCAGTACCGAAGATTGGTGTTTGGTACGCTCGATTATCTGCGAAGAATTACCACCCCGACGCGGGTACAATTTCACGTGCTGTCGACACCTGTCACGTAACCGTTCGGTGATAAACGATGCTCGTGGCTCGTCGCCTGCTGCCCGGATTCGCTTTTAATGCGACGGCATTCAGGCTATCCTACGAAAATTCCCGGCTTCTCCGTAACGTACTTCACTGATTGGTCAATTCCTTGAGGGCATCATCAGGGTTACGTGGCCCCAATTTCTCAGAGCGTCGCGAAATTTCAAAAACCCCGCAAAATTCCCTGATCGGTCGAGAGAGGTCACGTGAGCTTGTGACGTCATCACAGCCTGCCCATCGTGGGAGATGGCAACCTGCCCACCGTATTACACCGTGTCCACTGTGGCACTGCGCATGAGCCTACGGGAGCTTAGGAAGAGCCACCTGCGTACCTGCCGGGGCAATGGCGTATCGCTTAACCGCTGCACCACTGCGCCAGTAGGGGCATGATGACTTCCCGCGATCTATGAATGTGATTGAGAGGGTCATGACATCATCAGCACTGCGTGGCCGCCAGTAGACCAATCATAGGGCATCGCCAGAGTTGAAAATGCAAGGACCCCAAAAATTTTGGCAGTTAGCGCTGCTGATACCTCAAGCAAGGTCTCCCTTTCCGCGTAGTAATAAATTGTCCCATTACTCGAGTTTCTGCGAATATGGAAACATGCCACCGGTCTCGCCACACAATCCAGACGTATCACCAAAGATTTCTCGAGTACATAGCCTTTTCCCCTCTGTATCCTCGCGCTCCAAATGGGCAACTCCCTCTCTAAAACTCGGTCAAGTGGAGGCTTTTCTGCTAGCGTATGCGAGCAGCACGAGCCTTCTTATCTCTCAGGCACGCTTTCTTTTTATCTAGGCTTGCCTCGGCTTATAACGGCAGATATGCATGACACGCGACAAGTGCCGCATCAGTGACGCGATCACGCTTTCTGCCAAGTACTTACCTGTCTGCCCTTTTGCTAGAATCGAAAACAGTGTCACGGACATTCTTTTTTTTTTCTTGCTCTTTAAGGCTTTTATAACATGACTTCAAAGCATAAATAAGACTTTTTACCGTATTTTGTCCCTGTTAGTTACGTTATTCGTAACCTTGTTTTAAAAACCATCTGAGAGCGCAGGTATTTTTTGAAACTTTCTTAGAAAATAAGTTCCGCATTCCGACGGCAGTTTGAAAGCTGAGCTGTTCTTCACGTCAACGGCTGACGAAACTGTGCGTGTAAATGAGATTACGTTTGCTTGCATCTTCGTGCGTGCGTGTGGAAAGGCAGGCAGTCGGGGCCTCAATCAATCAATCAATCAATCAATCAATACCAGCTAAATCAGTACGATGCGAAACGTTTGGCCACGTAGAACAGTTGTCTATCTTTTTTAATGCGACAGTGTGTGTTTTTTCCTCATGACATGCAATTACAAATTCAGGTAATTCCACGATACGATATGCTGAGCGAGTTGGTTTTTGACGTCGATAACTACAGCGCATTTGACAGAAGAGAGAAGAATACACACAACAGAGCTCTGACTGGTAACTAAATTTATTGCATGGTGGCCGCCTCGGTGGCACAGTGGCTATGGCGCTCGGCCGCTGACTCAAAAGACGCGGGTTCTGATCGAGGGGAAATTCTAGAGGCCTTGTACTGTCCGATGTCAGTTGCACGTTAAAGAACCCTAGGTAGTCGAAATTTCCGAAGCCCTTCACTACGGCGTCCCTCATAGCCTGTGTCGCTTTGGGACGTTCGCCCCGTACATCACCAATTTATCGCACGGTCAGCAGGCTTTTTATAATCCACTGGTGACCAGAAAGGAAAAACGCACAAAAACATGCACGGAAGGAACTAGCGCTGGCGGATAACAGGCAAACGTCAAATTGGCCAATCAAGATACTTGATATCATTTTGAAAAATTGCTACTGAGGGTCAGCTTATACAGTCAATGTGGAAGACTGGGCGAGTTGGTAGGTAGTCATTCTAGAAAAAACAGCGCACACAGGACAGGGACCAAGGGAAGAACCGACGACACGAGCGCTTGTGTCGTCGGTTCTTCCCTTGGTCCCTGTCCTGTGTGCGCTGTTATACAGTCATCCTGCATTCTTACACTGACGTCATCTTATAAGCCGCCTACTGGCAGCTTTTTTTTCGTGGTCTTCCATCTGTAATGTGCATGGTGGAAATAAATATTTGATTTTATATGTGCCTCCAGTATCTCTCTTGTTTTGTTTCCTAATGACAATGCATTGTGTGTACATCGGTTCACAAAGTTTGCTGTCATTATCTTCTGCTCTTCAGTACCTGCAATGTTTGGCTACGTGGCCTCGTGCGACAGTGTCACACTGCTCTTTTAAACTTGGATTAAGACAGCAGCCAATATGGCAAACGCGATTCTTCCCACAATACAAGGGCACAGAATAGTTTACACCTTCTTGACACGGAACAAAACAGCAGCCGCCATTTTGTTGTCTGTGAAGCACCGCGAAAGGCTGCGCGCGTATTCAATGAAACTGCCGCCTCCTGCTCCGACAGGAACTACTCAAGCTGCACACTGGACAAAACAATGGCACCCATGACGTCACATGAATACCACCTATTAGTAAGAACCACTCGATATCCCTTATGGCTCACTGTTCAACAAAGCTTACTGCACCAACACGAAGTTAGAAATGACGTCATAGACAAATGAATTAGCTATTCTTTATTCGATATTCGTATGTATTCGATTTTCGACACCCCTAATAAAAGCGTGGGCGAGAGTCTTGTCTTTCCGAGCCCTTGAACATAGGCGCGTTAGGTTCGATTTTAAGTGGTCTATTTTTTAAACCCTTCTTATATTCTCCCCTTTGCAAAATACACGCTAAAAGTTCACTCGCTATTAACGACTCAGAGTAACGCGATTTTCAGCTGTACCTGGCATGGTTCCATGGACAAGATACAGGAGGTAAGCGTTTAGTTCTTGAATTACGCAAACCGGTCGGTGATCACCTTCGGTGGTAACAGTGATCAGTCCGCTGGCTAGCTGGGCTGCTCGTACGTATACACTCTAAACACGAATACGCGTATGTGGTAGTAAGAAAAGAGTAAACACTCCCAAAAGGGAGCGCGCTAGATGAGAGTTTACTCCCTTTTTAACTCCTTTCTGTTCAGAGTGTAGGGCCCGGGGCATCTATGGCGCAGAAGCAGAACTACCACAAGTCATAAGAGAACAGGCGATGGAATAAAGGTGCCACTTCAATGCCAGGCACCAAAATCTTGTAGGAGCTGAAGTGAGATGAATCTGTCTTGACGGTGTGACACTGAGCGGCTTTCTTGCGTCAGTCGAGTTGCGTGCACCGGCGGCGGATTCTTTGTAAACGAACCGGCGCCGACTTTGCGACCGCTGTGAAAAAATAAAATAATAATAATAATGAACGTGCCTTTCAGTGTTGTTGTGCTGCGTTCCGAGCCTCTGCGCTTTCCAAGCATCGACTGGAGAGCATGCTTTCGGGGACAAATTCATCCAGTTTGCGCGTGAGCCAGTCAACCTGGGCGAACGAGTATATCGAAAAAATATTTTTTAAGCGCCACCTTCATGGCATTAATTAGGCATAAAAAAAGAAGACAAGCTTTAAAGAACAAAAGGCGTTTAGTGCCGGTGGACGCTACCTTACAAGCTAGGCCTTAGCGCCTTTGCATTGCAGTTTAAATTCAGCCAAGATGGAGACAAGCGTCATCGCCGGCGCCGTAACTAAGGTATGTTGCTGTGCGGGCGTAACACGTTGAAATTTGGAGCACACCGGCGCAAGGCTACGTACAGCTTTAAAAGCAAGGCTGAAAACGCCCGTAGTAAAATTTGGATCGTCTTGCTTGAATTTTTCCTTCAGTCACACTTTTGCACTCTGAAGTAAGTCTCAGTCTCACATGGTCGTCAAACTAGGACGCCGCCAGAGTAGTGCAAAACGATATTATAGTTGTAACGGCGACAGTGCTATGCCGATGCTGATTAAGTTACCATACATGCATCCCTAATCAAAACAGGTAGAAATTATTTACCGGTACGCGGAGCTGCTCGCGATTATTCTTTTTTCGGCGCCTAGGTATATAATAGCAGTGTCAGTACCACTTTGCTCGCGTGGCAACTACAATCTGTGGAAATCGATGTCGGGCAATTTTTTTCCCACCCAGATTTTACCTTTGAGCGAAACAAATGCTTTACTTAGCAGTTCAGTAGGCAAGGAGCAGGCACTGCGCAGAATAGCAACAAGATAGAACCGAGGAGAACATCGAAATGACAAAAGGTACCGCCCACAAGGCATGGGCGCGCGCTGACACGTTTAAATCATTTAGTCAGCCTATTAGCCTCCGCGCTTATTTCTGCCGCATACAACAACAAAATCCTAGATTCGGGAGATAGCTGAGCTAACATTTCTCCTCCTGTCCCCTTTGGGCTTTTTTAAGCTCCGGAACTTCGAAACTTTCGTAAGGTTTCGAAACTCCGGATTGGGTTGTTGCCCCAATAATTTAAATCTGAATGACACGTGCGACACGCAAGTATATCTGCTCATAAAAAACTGCTCTCAGTCGGCGCTTGCTGAGTCAGAGTAGGTCTGAAAATTGGAGCAAATTTGTTTAAATATCTGAAAAGGGCCGTCTATAATAGAAGCAATGTCCTCAGTCCTTTTAGTGGTTGCCGATTATGCTTCGTTCGAATGTGAAGCGCGAAGTCTGTTTTTATAACCCTTGCTACATCATCATATGGGTTAAACTGCGGATTAAGTGCCAGTTTTGCACTTCCTAGCACAGCTTCTGTTGGCTATTTACTCAACAAAGCTCTTGTTTTGTTCGAAAAAATGAAAGGTGTTCTGCCATAAGTGCGGCCTAGCATTGCCTCTCACTGCAGGGAGGCGTACTGAATGTCTATATCCTGGAAACACGGAGGCATACATTTGAAACAAACAGGGATATAGAGGAAGCAATTTAATTAAAAGAAAAGTGTAGAAGGAGGTCGGCGGTAAGGTGACCCCGGCCTGCTACTGCACACTGGAAAAGGGGGAAGGGAAAGTAAAAGGAGGGTGATTGTGTGAATGGAGAGGTATGGTGTCATGATGCAATGAATTCTTTAGGGTGGTCTGGGTTATAGACGAGACCACGCTCACACTGAGTGGCACTCATCTCGCGTAGACGACGTGTACCACCTGCAGCACATGTCTTCCGCAAATAGCATATGTCTTGCACACACACGAGTTCTTATTGCACGCACTCCGCGCGCAGTTACACAGAAGAGCTGCACAAAATCACCATTTCGCTCGCACTTTTGATTAATGCATACAGCAGAGTTCGTACCGGAAAACTCCAAGTATTTAATCGGTTCCAACAGCTCGAGGGATGTTTTTATTAAGCATTTCTTCGGTGTACAGTTCCCTACTATTGTTTTCCGTGCTCTGATGTGCGTCCGGAGCTAAATACGATCGATACTGCTATCAAACGTTTTCTTGTGTCTTCCCCCTCTGAGCAATTCGTACGGGAGCAACAGATGGAACGCCTGCAAACAAAGAACAGTCAGTGCAGTGTTACCGTTCAACTGCGGTGGTGGGTTCGATTCGGGACTATGATAGCACGTGCTGCGCGAAAGTCACCGGTGGTGCAAATCGTTTCAAGCGCTGTGGACTAGCTTCGCCGCAAAACTACCGTCCCACGCTCTCAGGTAAAGCATGTGGCGCTCCAGGGTGTGTATTTCATCATCGTAGTGTCATGCATGCGGCTTTTTAAAACAAAGTCGCAATGTTGTCTTGAGACATGACTAATGAAATGGTAGGAATGTTTATTTATAGAATACTTTCATTGGAAGCTCACCAGCTGGGCCCATCACCTTTACAAATACTCTGTTGATAATGGTGGTGAAAAACGTTTATTGTCAATATAGCCCTAGTCCGCGGCTGCTATACTCTATTACAGTCTGTGCTAACAGCGACACATTCCAGGAAAATTTGGTCGAGCAATGCTTATGTTGAAGTAAGGTGTTTGTATTTCATATCTCTATGATTGCTACATTCACTCTTCGCTTTGATTTCTTGTCTCGTGCACTTTTATTTTTATTTATTGTTCTTGCATTTTCGCACCTATTTGCTGTTGTAACTTGGGGTTGTACTGGTTTTTGATGTTTCAGAGGCCTCTGCGAGCAGCGGTATATTGTATTTTTAACATTACGTACTGATTTGCGTGGTGTTAACAACTTTTAACTAACTGTTAACTAAATGCGTGGTGTAATAGTTAACATTTAACTGAAACCTGTAGTTTCACTCATTCGCAGGTGGAGTTATCTTGTAGGTGGAGGTTAGCGCTCTTAACGTTCGTAGCGCGTGTTTGCGCAAAGCTGTTTTTCCTAATGGGTCCACAATCAGCCCAACAATCCACACTTTCGTAGCTTTCACCTTTTACTGTAAGCGGGGTTTACCGTTTCTCTGTGGATTTTAACTGTTTGTAAACCCCCTTTAATGTTCCTCAATGGGGTTTGGGACGCCATATGAATACATGCATGAGTGAGCAAAGTTTTGTCGCTCACTTTTTTCAGAGACAGAGTTGGCTGTCCACTGGTCTACTTGTCTACTCATGGCGAGCACCACGTTAGCAGTACAGAGAACATGCACTAGAAAGCCATGACAGAAAATGGAGAGGGTATTTCAACAGAAACGTTGGCGATGGTCCTATACTCAGGCCTTTAAGGTCAGCTACCTCTAGTACACTCGCTTTCATAAAAAGGAGTGCGCACGAGGACAGGTTACTCCATTTTTACTCCCCTATAAACTTACTACTTGTGTTTAGGGTATGGGCTACTGCAAGCAGCCAAGTTTAAGGGTTGCGATTCCAGCGTATTGATTATGAGACTGCTGTCTCAAGGAGCTGCAGAATAGAAGTCTCTCAAACACGTCGATAACATCGGCTGGTACTGAAGCAGAAAAATCGGGCGACTGCGTGGCAACAGGTAGAACTGGCAAAATGGGGCCCATGCAAATTTGCTGCCGATAAAGAGCGAAGGAGGCTACCGTATTTGTCGTCAAGCCTCGAACTCTGGGCACCCGCAAAGTGCGGACATCTGTTGCGCGAACCTTCAAGGGCTCCTCAAAAAGTATAGCGTCGTCTCTATGTTTGCACCTAGTCCTGCGCGCAGAAAAGTGCATGCCAGTACTCCCTGTGGAGTATACAACACAGGTTGTGCTACTCCACAGAGCCAGGAGAGCTACCCGCTGCGGTCAGTTTTGCGCTGCCCAGGGCCGGTCAGCGCAACGAGTTACCGCAGCAGGTGGTGAACCACGGCGCTGGAAATTTCACCTCGCCGACTGGTCACTTTTTACAGAAAGTGCCACTCTAGATAAAGAATTTTCTGAAGGCCTCAGCATAGATGAAATTAATGAAAGGTTTATTACATGCATAATATCTGCTGCAACACTCGCTATACCACAAACAACAGGACACGTACAGAAGAAACACAAAGTATGGTGGACACAAGAATGTACATTTGCAAAAAAAAACAGCAAAATAAAGCATGGGGCACCCTGCGTCGGTATCCCACTGCAGAGAACTTACTCACTTTTAAGAGGGCCAAGGCGAGAGCGCGGTACGTGCGCAGGAATGCTGAGAAAACCTCCTGGCAGAAATATGTGTCCTCTATAAATAGTTCAATACCATCAAAGAAAATGTGGGACAAAGTTCGTAAATTCACTGGTGACCATACTTCCTTCACACTTCCGCTTTTGACAACACCCGGTACACAAACATCGTTGGAAGAACAGGCCAATTTATTGGGCGAGCACTTTGCTGAAGTCTCAAGGTCATCCCACTACACAAACACATTCCAGAAACACCAAGCTATAGCTGAAAAACAAAAACTTCCATTCAGAGCAGGCATGCAGGAAGACTACAACCAGCCCATTACGCTCCAGGAATTAAATAGGGTATTATCTTCCGGTAAAAAGACAGCACCAGGCCCAGACAATGTGCATTACAATATGCTTGCCCATCTCTCTGATACTGCCGTACAGGCACTGTTAAAATTCTTCAATAAAATATGGATGACTGGCAGAATACCTGAGGAGTGGAAGAAAGCAGTAATAGTACCTTTTCTGAAACCCGGAAAACTACCAACAAGTCCTGACCATTACAGACCAATAGCCCTCACCAGCTGCATTGCTAAATCTTTTGAAAGTGTAATAAACATTAGACTCCCCTTTGTACTCGAATCTCGGCAACTATTAGATGTACATCAATGTGGATTCAGAAAAGCATGCTCAACCACCGATCACCTTGTCCGCCTAGAGAACACCATACGGGAGGCGTTCATCCACAAGCAGCAGTGTATCGGGGTCTTCTTCGACATGGAGAAGGCATACGATACCACGTGGAAGTTCGGCATCCTCCGCGACCTAGCAGAGCTAGGTATCCGAGGCAGGATGCTGAACTGCTTGAACGACTTCCTGGCTAACCGCACATTTAGGGTCCGCCTAGGAACAACTCTCTCCATGACTTTCACCCAAGAGAATGGAGTACCCCAAGGTTGCATTCTAAGCACGACACTCTTCGTAGTAAAAATGAATTCGTTAGCCAAAGTAATACCCAAGTCCATAATTTATTCGGTTTATGTAGATGACCTACAGATAGCATGCACTTCCTCCAGCATATCGTCCTGCGAGAGACAAATACAAATCACACTAAATAAACTGGCTGCTTGGGCAGAGATAAATGAGTTCAAGTTCTCTCCTCAAAAAACAGTAGCTGTTCTGTTCTCATTGCGACGAGGCCTACAATTCAATCCCAACCTATACTTGAATCAAGCCACACTACCAATTAAACCAGAACATAAATTTTTAGGACTCACTTTTGACAAGAAACTCACATTTCTACCACACATTAACAACCTTAAAAAGAAAGCATCCCAAGCCCTCAATGTATTAAAGGTGCTCTCGCGAAAACGGTGGGGGTCCGATAGAACATGCCTATTACACATCTATCGCTCTCTGGTACGCTCCAAGCTGGACTATGGGTGCATAGTATACGGTTCAGCAAGAGCATCCTACTTGAAACGACTGGACCCTGTTCATAATCTTGGTCTGCGACTATCAACTGGAGCATATAGAACATCCCCGGTAAACAGTCTTTACATTGAAGCTAATGAGCCTGCACTAGAGGATAGAAGAGTCACACTGACATGCGCATACGTCCTAAAAACCCATTCTCTTCCTAAACATCTCTGCCATCCCATTGTTACCAAGTGCCCATCCAAAAGGTTATTCAACAATAAACCACAATCCATCCGGCCACTAATAATGCGCTTTGAAGATAAATGTGAAGAGTTAGGAGTACTGGATGCCCTGCCGAATATTGCACAAAAATATGAAAATTTACCACCATGGTACAGCCTGCCTTCAGTGTGCGACTTCACACTGACACGCTTACATAAAAAGGAAATGCCACATCAGCTCATACTACAAGAATTCTTTGAACTGCAAGAAAAATATGACCCCTTCACTGAATTTTACACTGATGGGTCAAAAACAGAAAGTCATGTTGGAAGTGCAGTAATTCAAGAAAAAAATGAAAAAATGATACGAATGCCACAGTATGCATCGGTTTTTACTGCCGAGAGTTATGCAGTCTTTGTAGCCGTAGACCAAATAGTAAAAGAAAACATTAAAAATAGCGTCATTTACACCGATTCACTGAGTATGCTCAAAGCGCTGCACTGTAGAAACGCTACTGAACCCATTATAGGAAACATCATACATAACGTAATTAAAATAAAAAAACAAAAACATAACATTATATTCTGCTGGGTGCCCAGCCATGTTGGAATTGTCGGTAATGAGAGAGCAGATGCATGCGCAGCACAAGCTCGAATTGATCAAATAAAACAAGATAACATACCACACAGGGATTTTTTGAAATTAGTGCACAGTAAACTGAGAATTAAGTGGCAGGCTGCATGGGAAGAACAGGCAAACAACAAACTGCATTCTATAAAACCCGTTTTAGGAGAATGGAAATCATGTAGACATCAAGAACGTTTCACTGAAGTTATTTTATGTCGGCTACGCATTGGGCACACACACCTTACACACAACTTCTTACTGACAAAACAAGACAAACCTCTCTGCGAAATGTGCGGCGATGTACTCACTGTAAACTACATTTTAATTTCATGTACAAAACTGGAACAACTGAGGAAAAAATATTTTACAACACTCTACAATGAATACATCCCATTGCACCCCAAGTTGCTTTTAGGTGATCAAGCACTGGTTGATCTTTCAAGTATTCTTAAGTTTCTTAATGAAGCCAATGTTTTAAACAAACTCTAGTTATAAAAAGTGTAACATTTAACAAAAACCTAACCTTGTGTTTGGCGCATCATAGCCATAGTTGCTTTTGCGCCATTAAAATCAATATAACTAACTAACTCTTTCCATTTTTATTTTACTCCATTGTGTCGAGGTCATCTTTCGCGTCAAGTGCGGGATCTTACGCGCCCCCGCTATTTTGCAACGAAGAAGCACCAGCGGCAGCCTCCAAACTCTTATCCAAGGCGGCGCAACAGTTGCATCATGCGACAACCTCCAGAGAGAGGGTAAGTCGATCTGGATGCTGGCATCGTCGCCGCGCCGCCCTCCATCACGCCCTTGCAAGTAAGCGGCGGCGGCAAAGGGAAAGGGCTACGCACGCCCCGCAGCACGTGAGTGGCACGCGCCGGCCGCACACGAGATGATACAGCGCCTCTCTTCCTGTCTGGCAGCGATAAGATGGACTGGACTGAGGTGCTCAGACAGTGCTCCTTCTTGGAAAGCTACAGTTAGCCACCCCGTTATCGTCACTTCCCAGGATATCAGGAGAGGCGTGTGTGTGTATTGTAACTCCTGTTATCCGCGCTGTGCTGCCGATTAGCGCCGAGTAGAACGGGCTGCCATGTGGGACATAAGAGAAAAATAATCAACAACAAAAAAGATGACGAGGAAGGAAAGTTCGAATTTGGCAAGCTGGGTATCATATACACCAGATAAACGCGGCTGCTTTCCAAGGGCCCTAGTGTCCATTGGAGGGGGCACTCGAACGCTTGGGAACTCTGCAGCTATTTCTATTTTGTCCCCTCTTGCGTGGTTTTCTGTTTTTTTATCCGTATTCCATATACCTGACCCCGCAATCTGTTCACGTGGGCGGCGTACGCTGTCGGCGTGATTTTGAAAGCTCCTGATGCAACGCCACATTACTCTGGCACAAGCCATCCGCTATGCCCGGCATGGACCGGCGACAGAGGCTCAATTGATCGTTTATACTGTTGAGAAATTTCTTCTTAGCAAAAGTGTTTGTTATTCGGACTACTTTCTTCGGCCACCGACGCAATACAGCGCGTATATTGCAGGAAAAAACTCGCATTCCTGGTGCACTTGAGAGATTCTTCGAGGGCATCTTTAATTCATGTCCTCGCCCTGCACGTATTGAATTCAATTGCCTCTTCTGCTTGCTGAACTTCAAACATTGGTGCCGAATACACATTTATTCTCCCTTGTAACCGTCGTACGCAACTTGCATTACCAGGAGTTTAGTGGAGAAAATAGCCGGGTTGCCGCTTTTAGCCAGTAACCGTTATATGTTTTTTTTTCAGGAACTTGGACGTGCGTTGCAAGTTGGTTCATCGCGCTAGGAGGTTTTCTGGCAGTTTAGAGCTATTTGAAACAAGTTCAACAGGTTCAAGGTTTACGCCCAGGCGGCAGCATTAACTCGCTCAAAAACTTATTAAAAAAATAAACTACATATATTTTCTTCACCAATAGTTTTCTTTGGTTGGGATGTGCGAGTACCATTTTTTTTTAAACCGAATCAAATACAATTCTAATATTTCTTTGTATATTCGCTATTTGCGCGAATATTCGTACAAAAAAAAAACTACTTCCGTGAAACAACTGCGGTACGGCGATGCAGTTTATGAAGTTATAGCTGTAGCAGTCAAAAGACGGAAGACATCTCGACTAAATGGTGCCCAAAGCCAATATTAACTCTATCACGTTCTTCTCACGCGTATATATATAAAAAGATCTTTTGGTATTGGCGAGTACAGCGAATAAGCTAGCAACACATCTGGGTAGAGGAGAGCGGCCCCTAAAAGACCCCGGTTCGATCCCGGCCGTGGTGGTCGCATTTTCGATGGAGGCGTAAAGATACAGGCCCGTGCACTGTTCGATGTCAGTGCATGTTAAAGAACCCCAGGTGGTCGAAATTTTTCGGAACCCTCCTCTACGGCGTCCCTCATAGCCTGAGTCGCTTTGGTACATTAAGCGCCATAAACCAAATTAGGTGATAAAGGCGAGAGCTACATATGAGTTATGGATTCAGAGTTCGAGCATCAGAGCAGAACTTGCTGGTTCGCTGCACCTGTCTTAGACCTGCCGCCTCGCCCCCCAGCCTGGGAAGCTATGTACTAGTATAATGAACGACGCTATATGAATGGATGAATGGACCACATCACGACGCTGCAGCGCGCCTCATCAAACTTAGCGCCAATCATTCGACAGCTATTCAGTAAGATGGTAACGTATTCTATCCGTTTCGAATAATTTTAAACGGGCACTATTTGAGTCGTTAAGCGAATAGAATAGGATGATATTGGATTAGCTACTCGAAAGCTTCGAGTATTCACACCCCCCAATTCTTTGGAATTGGAAGTTGTTAGAACAAAGACTGCAGCACTCCCTAGCGCTATAGGAGCACATATTGAAAGACAAACTATGGGGGTCACCTGCAATCAGCTCCAACTGAATTGAAGCGCGCATTTCGTTTTAGGGACCAACTGAGGGCGTTTCAAGTGAAATTCAAATCGGAGAAAAGCTGCAGTGGCTTCAGTTTACATCTTGTGAAATAACCAGAGTATATATAGCCAGTAAATGTGAGCATAATCCCGTCAGGATGCTTTAAATATATTTATTTAGCATTTAAATGAGACAGGGGAGTAGTCATAAACAAATGATAGAAACTCACGGGGACGCTTAATTACATTGTGTGTTTGCAATGCGATAGCATTCAAAGCTGCTGATGCCTTTACCGGAAGTGACGTCGTGGGGCTTCCCTGGTTACTCTTTCCGGTTGCAGATAGCCCTTCGGGAGTCTATTTTGTAGGTTGGCCTGCAGATGTCTGAGTTATTCCCTTCTCAATCATTAGACACCAACACCTGCCACCTGTCACGTTTGCAGAGGGGGGGGGGGGGGTCTTCACACAGAAAAAAAAACTGGTCTGAAGGCATCAGTGGTGGCGTCACGTCTTGTTAACCAGTCAGCGACTTTTATGCAGACGCAGCCGGACGCCACCATTTTTCTCAGATGAGGCTTGTAACGTTGTCGCATTAAATATAAATACGAAATAAAAAGAAAAAAAAGGGGGCAACATGTCAAAACGAATCTGTTTGCTAATCACATAAATTTATTTAAAAGGCTTTTGAATTTGTTATAATCTTTAATCGCAACCGCTTTTTCCCGGAAGGCGATTTTGTGATTTTTTTTGAAAAGAAGTGGCTGTAGGAAACCGTTAATTTTTGCACATACGATTTTCGATTTGGTGAGCATGTTGAGAGAAGACGAACACAGGGGGCCGAATGACTTCAAAGAGAATTGGACGATGGTGGAATACAGAGTATAGAATAATGATATGAAGTAATTTGCGGCAACATACATGATACGCCAGATGAAGGCTTGCTTTAAAAAATGCGAATCAACGAATTATTCTGCATCATTTCTAACAAATATATTGAATGAGCTTGGCTTTGGTCAAGTTGTTGGAGGTGCTCGCAAGAAGTTACGAGAAAGACACCCCAGCGTATGATTAGCACGGCTGACTGCGGCGAGGTATGAACAGAACAAGATTAGTTACTTGTGATGGATACCCTAAAACTTGTAATGAGCCAGGCTTTAAATGAGGGTCACTTAAGCAGTAAACGGGCAACGCAGGCATTGATGCGCATTGCTGCCAAATTGAGCCTCAGCCAGCTATTACCTCATTCCTGTTCTTTCCCTTAGCATTGACCATTACGCAAACAACACAACTGCGACAAAAGAACGAAAACAAGCATTAACGAACAGTGGTTACTTTTACTGCGCGCAAGGCAGAAACGAGAGGCAAGCCTAACGCCCTTCCGAGCTGTCTCCACCATTTGAAGCCCCCGAACCAGGGGCCGTATTCTTTAAGCTGTCCATTTTCCGTTGTACATTTCGCGTCCAATCGGTCCTGTCTCAGTGGTCAATCAGATATGTCCGCGGCTTGCAAGCGTCGGTGGCAAGCGACCAGGCCATTGGGTGACTGGCGACCAGACCGCACCATTGACTGCATATCGTATAGCCAATGGCAGCCAGTGTTTAGGTCTGGTCGCCTGCTGTTGACAGAGCGCTGCGACGCACCTCACTATTGGCTGTATATTGCATCCAATTTCAGCCAATGGTAAGGTCCGGTCACCAACGACCCAATGGCCGGGTCGCTTGGCACAGGCGCTTGAAAGCCGCGGGTGTATCTGAGCGGCCAATGAGAGAGGACAGAATGGACGCGAATTGAGAATCGGAAAATGAAGAGCTTATAGAATACGGGCACAAGTTATTTATTGCTCGGTGGTCAGAGCACCCGACCTGAGCAGCCTGCGCTCGGTAATGTTCGTACCATGCGTATTTCCGCCGACACCGCGCCCCGTGGCGACGAGCGTGACCACGCACCGCTGGACCTTTAGCCGACGTAAGCTCGGGAGCGCCTCTGCGTGCTCCTGAATGCAGTTCTTAACTCTGACGTGAGCGACCTGCCCCTTCGGCGCCCCGAGCGCAGCCTTACTAGGCCTTATATCTTGCTACTTGGGGGATGCTAGAAACACGCGCACTCCTGCCTACTCATCGAATATCCGTAGGCAGCGACCCGACAGCAGAGGACAAAGGAGATCTCGGGCGCGCAGTCCTCCTCAGTTATGCCTGCGCTTGCCGATGCTACGGTGCGCCTCGTTATTGCTTTCGAGGCTCCCTACCGGGCGTTCGAGAGGCCAAAGTTTGGCCGGTACAATTAGCAGTGGCGCATTTTAAAGAAAGTAATTTGAAAAAGAATTCATTACTCGTTGTACGAAATTACTGCTTGAGATAAATTTATGGCATTGCTAAATTAATAAACCAGCAAAGAAATTCATTACATCAATTAGTAAGGAAAGAAATTAAATCACTTTAATTCTATTACAGTAATTAAATTACTTACATGTCTGGGCCGTGATAGGACCCACATTTTAGACAATGCTACACACGTGAGCAATTGCGAACATTCTCACTGAAAGGGTAATTTCGACTGTCTTTTAACAAAACTATATAGCCATTCCCCCCCCCCCCCCCCCCCATCAACCACAAGCACCGCCAGCACACGTGCTGTGAAAAAAAGGCTCGCACAGCTTAATTAGGGATCTTAAAAACTCATCATTGCTTGATGCCTGACTCCTCTCCAGTGTTGATTATCGTCATATTTCATGTTAATGGTGGTGCTGGTGGTGGGAATGATGACGATAATGATATAACCAACACGGCATGCCTAATCGGGGATTTTCCGTCGCCTAGAGCGCGACCCATGCGCTTCCTGTCAGCAGGCGGCACAATTGGTCGCCACTGTATCACGTGAAGCTAGGCACGCGCAGGTCAGGGCTGACAATTCCGTCCGTCGGGCGGGTCCTCTTGGGTAGCAACGAGTTGCGCAGCGGTGCAGAATCCCGAAGCAGCACCCGATGTCCACGTGAACAGACGGCCTCTATTCATCAGCATGCACGGGAATGAGCACGCCGACGGTGCAAAAAAAAAAGTAGGGGACGAAAAAAAAAAGTTTCTTTACATACTTTTTTACGAGGGCTCGTGGTCGCCACCACTTTCGTGCTCATTGACCCCGCGCCACGGCCGCTGCTATCGCCGCGAGATAGGAGACACGCCACCTTCTCCCTCCCCGCCATCTCATCTTCGAGATAGCGAGCCCGTGAAATACCGCGAGGATGGAAATGCGAATGGAAACGGCCACGGTCGCGAGTTGTCTCGTTGCGTCAGGAGCGCACACTTCCTTCGCCCTCTCGAAACCCTCCGCCAAGTCAAGGGCCTCTAGACGTGGCTGTTTCCGCCGGTAGTGTGCGCAAGCGAAATGATGACCACACCAGAGGCTGCCAATTGAGTAACTTGAAAAAAAAACTTGAAAAAGCGACTGGCCGGTCATTGTGGCGTGAACACTCCTTCTGTTGTCCCTTGTCTTTTGTGACTGGTTTTTTCAAGTTACTATGGACCAACTGGCCCGCATTTCAACCCTTCGCCAATTGAGTGCATGGTAGGGAACTATAAAGCCATAATAAGTAAAAACATAAGTATTTGGAGGTAGAATACACATCGTGCCGAATAAACCCCAGAATGCATATGGCGAAGCAAAGTCCCTTATTGCGTGAAACTCCTCTTTTCTCTTAAAGGTTGCGTCACAGCGCTCTCGAGCAGCCTACGAACCCACTGCCGTGCTCAGTGCCAAAGCTGGTGTCAGCGTCAGAAGCGCCATCAGACAGGCCAGCTCTAAATGCCGGTGCATCATATCTGCTACCCGGCGGCCACCAAGACCAACTGAGCGAAGCAATTAGGACTGTTTTCATAGTTATTCTTAGTAATTGTCAGATAATAACCACTATAACAAGAACGATAAACATTTTATTCAAAAGAGAACTTTGCGCCCTACGGCTCCAACGGCTCCTGTACGGACTTAGCTGTTTGCTGCGCCTGGTGAACCAGCTGTATTTGGTCCTCTAGGCTTCAGCTTACAGCATGGCCTCCAACTGCTCAGGTCTTCAGTTTGGGATTTTTCTGGGCGGCCTTCAAGCACATGTAGTGTGACACAGTGTGGGGCGTTCCCCGCATAGCGCGCACGTGTGCGGATACAACTACTTCTTCCTTCATTGGGTTCGGCTTATTGACACTGGGTTTTATGGCATTTATACGACCAATATTCTCAGTCAAGTACTTTGGGCACCCCATCTCGTCCTTTCATGTTACTTCTTTGGGACAAACTGACGAACTAAACCTTCTCTGAAAAGGAGTTGACCACAATTTATGCAGGCTTACACAGGCAACGCATCTGAAGAAATGTGGGGCTCATTATGAGTGTAGGTAGTCTCAGACCTGTTACGTTACGTGCATCGTGGTACATATCAAAATGATTCTGGTGGCATCAAGACTCTCGTATCAGCGTAGCTGACATGAGAGTAGCTTACTTTGTGAGGGAAAAATGTTTTTGTGCGCAAACTATATGTCTTCAGAACCACGCAATACGGCAATATATAATTGAGTAAAAGTTTTAAATGATCTCACAGCGAGGCGCAGCAGGTTTACTTTATTTGGACTCCGGGAGCACAAAGCTCATTAAGAAAAAGGAACCAGCTTGAAAGGGTGCGCAGATCACCCATTTTGCTGCTCAACTCTATAAAAGGTGACTGCGTGGGCTCAGTACCCTGTAACATCTAACTCCATTTAGGTTTAAGAACCTGCGCGTTTCTTTAAAAAAATGCAAAAATAGCTATGCTTTACACCTGTGCGCAGGTACTCATGAGGATATATAACTCAGCGGCCTATACAAAGGCCGAACCACACAGAACTCTTGCAGTCCTAAACGGGGAATCGTGAACCACGACCTACGCCTTCCCTCGAGGAAAAAGGAAGGGCGAAACAAACTTCGATCGGCTGTGTTATCACATGAGAGGACTCGCGTATAGGATCGGGTACAGTGGCATGGCGTCTTGTAAGCCGTCTGCCCGCGAGTGTGGCTTCCATACGGAAACCCCACTCGATCTGCGCCGGGATTCATAGCCGGCCCTGACCAGAATAGACAGCAGAAAGGTGTTTACAGCGAAAGCTTTCCGAGCAAAGGAGACGAATGAGTCATCTGCTAATTTAGAACAGCGCACAAAAAGAAGGGATAGTCTCTAGACGAGTTTCCAGTGGTTCATCATAAGCGTGAAACAGCGCACGCGGACAGGACAGAAGCAGAAGACAGACAAACACAGCATTGAAAAAAAAAAGCTACTCTCATCGCTGGGTTCTTCTTCGCCTTCTGACCCGTTTGTGTGCTTGCTGTTTTCGTTTTGTGTAAGCACGTAAGCAGCTTTCAGCTGAGCTGACTTGCAAGGAACTTTTCATAATTTGAAGAATAATGTACTTATTCTTTGGTGTTTATTGACAGTGCTGTATATTGCCACGAATCCGTGTAGTGTTTGTTCATTCTTCAAAGCTGCCGCCACGCCGCAAATTTATCACTTTGTGGATGCAAGAGGCGATCAGATTTATCTCGATTGATCGCATTCAGGCGGAGCTGATTCTACATCGTTCCAGAATGTGCAAGTAACCTTGCACGCTTTATCTCGAAAGTTTCTTACCAGCGGCGGCGAGCACGCTTGTTGCTACGCCGCCGCCGAAACATTTTGTTCTTTGTGGGCGCAAGTCAACCTAATAGAGAGTTTCGTTCTCAAATTCTTTCCGCTCTCTTCCTGCCCGCCGGACTGCCGTCACAACTACGCGGCAATATGCTGCTGAGGATTTTGCCTGTCCAAGCGTTGTTGTCGCGATGTGCTTATTTCCACGTTATCTTCCCGGCCAGAATCTGTAAAGCAGAACCCAACGATGCCGCTATCGCTTGTCTCCTTCGCCTTTTCAAGCACAATTCGTATTTTCTGGTGGCGGGAATCTTTTTATGGAGGCTTTCAATGCTTAACACGTACTTTTGGCCGCGCTGGATTGACATTCTTTACGAAGAGGTGCCAAAAGTAAGCGGCAGACTGAGAAGACCACATGAAGCGCACAAGTGGAAGCACTCACAACTCACAGTTTATTGCTTGCTGAGCAGAATAAGAAACAGCGGCAAGGCGAGACGCGTAGAAAAGAGCGGTGCTTCCCGTATTTTTGATGCCTCAGTGTTTTTATCGACGAAGAAGATGGCATACCTTGGGTTCCGAACGTGAACAAAAAAATGTTACTCTCTCGTGCTCTATTTTTTTTCCTGCGTGTTGTATATGAAAGTACACTTTTTCTGGATGTTTGCTGCTTAATTGCTGTTATTAATGCGAAAGCATTACTAATCCCACTCCTAGAAAAGTCGGAGGCGTGTGTATGCTTGTGTACCCGCAGAAGTTGAAGAAAATCCCAGCGATGGCAAGAAAAATAGGGAGACGTCGTCAAGCGGCCGTCTGACGCACACAGCAAGCCAAGGATCGCCAGTTCAGAAAATAATATACATGTCTTTGTATTTGCACGCTCCCCACTGGCCGACCTCAATGTGGCGCTAGTTTTCCCGACATTAGTACCAAAATTATGGTGCAACCTGTTGTTGTACAGCATGCCGGCTCGTCTCATCCGATTTCTCGTTTTATACAGCTTACACGTGCTAGTCGAGTTGGAGGCTAGCTTGCGACAGGATTTAGAACCGAAGACATATGCGCCTTCAATTGTATGCCTTCCCATGCTCTTCACCTCTTTCCTTAAGGAGCGGTTAAGGTGTCCACCGAGATGTGCCACAGTTACTGCGGCATTTGTTTTGCTCAAAAACCAATTTTCATATGAAAATTGTGATCCACTCATTCGTCGTTCAGAGTTCCAGGTTGTGTCATACGCGCGCGAGCGTCTTGGGGTGGGTGGGTGCCAATGCACCCAGGGACAGTAATGCTTTCGCACTCCCACACGTAAGCAGTCTTATACCCGTGTCACACGGCATTCCTCTAAGGCCTTTCCAGCAAAGGCACCATTTTTCACCAAAGGAGCGAAAGCTTAAAGGAGCAGCGGCGCAGCTACACGGTAAAGCCCAAAGGAGGAACAGCCGTTGAGGCTTAGCACCCGCTGCTGTGCTCGAGGCGGCTGAAGTGAGTGCTTTGAAATTGAAGTGGTGTACTCTGTTCATTCGTTGAGCTTAGGCAACTTTTTTCATTCTAACTGCTTCCTTAAAAGAACTGCAACAGCTACTCTCATCAACAGCAGCAGTTTTTTTGTATTGCCTTCGCCACCAGGGGCACTCGGTGTTGCTGCAACACTTTCACTGTCTTGAAATCTGGGCATAAAATATAAACACCCGTACAAAAAGCAAAGCCAGACACACATTTCGTATTTCAAAAAAAAAATGTTTTCAAACATTATTAGCTGTATCTATTTTTTATTGCTTTTACTTTTTGACGATGGGTGGCACTGCGATCGCAGGTTCTCGAAGGCCGCGACTTTAGGCTCCAAAAGTCTCGGACGGGCGCCTTCGCCTCCAAGGCCCTTAGCGGCAAAGGCGCACCATTTGTGCCGTGTAGCTGCACTCTTTACGCCTTTGGATATAAGGACCTGATTCTCAAAGGCGTTTGCGATGCCCGTGTGACCGGGGTATTAGGCGTCTCTTCCGATTTTTTTTTCTATTGTACGCAACAAGAAATAAACTGTACGTTTGTTTCGTGCGGCCTTCGCTTTCTTCCCTCTAGTTTTGGTGTCTTTTCGCAAAAGAAGGCTCAGTGGTATAGGGAAGGTAGTCGCAGCCGATGGAATCCGATCGAACAGCGCTAACAGACAGGACGGAAGAGAAGACCACAGACACAAGGGTTGAAAAACAACAGAATAAATTATTTGGCTGCTTGCCAGCGCTTGTGTCTGTACTCTTCTCTTCCATCCTGTCTGTTAGCGCTGTTCGATCGGTTTCCATCAACATGCACCAACCAGTCCGACTAAGCCCTCATCTCGTAACAGGTCTTTTTTCCTCTTCACAGCAACTTAAATCCCTACGAAGATTATTCGCAGAAGCTCGCTCGTTCAAGCAAGAGCAGCTGCACGAGCGCTGCCGCACTTTAAAATAGTTGGTTTAGTTTACGGGTGTTTAACGTCCCAAAGTGACTCAGGTTATGAGGGACGCCGTAGTAGAAGGCTCCGGATAATTTCAAACACATGGGGTTTTTTAACGTGCACCGATATTGCGCAGTACACGGGCCTCTCTCACTTGTCCTGCATCGAAATGCGACCGCCACGGCTGGCATCGAACCCATGTCTTTCGGGTCAGCAGTCGAGCACCATAACCACTGAGCCACTGCGGCGGCTCAGTTTCATATGTAGAGATCGTAATAGCAGGATAAGTTCTTCGATTGATGAGAGCACGTTGATGCCTAAGTTGTGGTTGTACATAGATACGTTTGTCTTCGCTACTCAGTACTGAAAACCATTGCTGCATTTGCGAAGTAAAAACGCTAAGGCGCCCGTGTGCTGTGCGATGTCAGTGCACGTTAAAGATCCCCAGGTGGTCTAAATTATTCCGGAGCCCTCCACTACGGCACCTCTTCTTCCTTTCTTCTTTCACTCCCTCCTTTACCCCTTCCCTTAACGGCGCGGTTCAGGTGTCCAACGATTTATGAGACAGATACTGCGCCATTTCCTTTTCCCCAAAACCAATTAAAAAATTTGCGAAGTAGTGAAAAGTATATTTCTTTTTACATTAATCAAATATTTGTGAGAAAGAGAAATTATTCCTCTGCATAAAAATTGTTCGTAATACTACTACCTTCTTACGAGAAACAAGAACGCAAAAGTGCCGTGATGTCCAGTGTACAGCCCGCCGACAATAAGTGTACATGCTAATAAGTAGTTTTGAGCTTTATGGGGAATTACGGGCACGGACAGTACAGTAATAATATATTTAAAATATTTTATCATAACCTATCCCGTCCAACCTAACTGTCACTATCACGGCATCTTTATTTTTTTTACGGCCACATTTTGCGCAGTGGTGCCCTTGCTATCGCAAAGTACTGATTTTACCGCGCTTACTGACACTTAGATCACCGTTCGCCTGAGCTGTTCTCACAATGAATATAATCAATGTGGCTGATCATATGCGTGCCTGACTTCCATACTGCATATACTGCTGACAGTTTCGCCCCGCAGGTAGGAAGACATGCGTGTAGAAAAACTGTTTCGATGCCTCCATTAAAAAGAATGGTCACAGCACTGGGCGCTTCTAGAGACTAATCGGTTTAAGATATTCGGTCACGTAGGCCCTGCGTGCTACTGGCGCGAAAAATCTAGTAAAATATACTTTTTGTTTTCAGGTAAAATAGGAGTCGCTACAATCCGAAAATTACGGTACATTTGACACAACTGATTTTTACTGCTCATGCATGCAGCTATACACTAAGGCTTGGCCTAACTAGCAGTTTTGGTTCTTGCTGGACGAAATTGAGAGCGGACAACGTGTTTTTAGGGAATCGGGAACCGTTATTATAGCACACGAAATATCTGTCATGTATGGTGATTCACTTCGTATACGTGAAACAACGCGATAAGTTCCCTTGTGTTCGAAGTCTTGCCTATGCTGAAGTAGTAATAGTAGTAAGCGGTTTTATTAAAAATAATAGTAAAAAAGGAAGGAAAAGGTTTTTGCTAGCCCTGGCATCTGCCATCGATACTGAAGCACCTGAGCTGGGGCAGCGGAAGTAAAGGATAGCAGGCAGAATAGAGAAATGAAATGAAAGTGGCGAGAGTACAGAGAGAAAGGATAGGGGGAAGAGGTAATGTACACAAAGGCTATTTATAAAATAATAAATATATACAGGCTGTGCACGCGTGATATGTTCGCAAAAGTCTTGCCCCTCCAGTGGCTAGCAACAACCGCAACCTTTCCCGCTGTAGTGGTGAACAGCACAATTCCTTACTAATTGGTCGCCAGAGGAAGCTTGGCCCTACGTAACGGAAAGCCACGGCTAATCTGATACGTGAGTATGTTCTGCTCTGTCGCAAAGTTGCGACGCGATAACAGCTTTTTCCGGACCGCGAACCAGACAGGTGCACACTTTGAATGGTAGTCTGGGTAAACACACCTCTTCTTTGTTTTTGCTCTAGGCTTCTTACCATTTCATTCACTGATCTGCTGTCAACAAGGAGGCGGTTATCTGCCGCCTGACGACAAGACGTATTTGCCGACGTCGCTTTATCGCGCCCATTAAAACTGCCTGCCTCCGTGGCGCGCATAGCCCCAGCGACAGCGGGCTGCTCGAGTGCAATGGAAAGCGCTGCGATAACGGCGCGCACAGAACGAGACACTCAGGGTTTCGCGCAAATCACGAAACTCTGGTAGCTCACAACGCAGACACAAACACTTGAGGCGGAACCCAACGTTTCCTCTCCAGCGTGCGAAGTTTCGAAAGGGTTTCGTGGTTTCCTGTCGGAAACGTTTCAACACACACAGGCCAGAGCAGCTGTACATCAGTGACCTGTCTCATTTCGGTGGATTAACGTTTCGTCACCACAGAATACTTAATGACGTGTCATGTTGGTGCGCGATATTCTTGGTACATGTAACCACTGGTAGATGACAATTCCAGAAATGTTGTACCAGCTACCAACTGTACGTAGCTGTATGTAAGGCTAGATGTACCAATTAGCCAGTCAGAAAGTCTTACTTGATGACAATTTTGTACCTCGTACAGGGATTTGATATTTGTAGAGGAAAAATTTTGCCGACCCTCCGTGGTGGCTGCGTGGCTCTGGTACGTATTCGGCTGCTGAGCATGGGATTTCGGGATGAGATTACGGCCGCGGTAGCCGCATTTTAATGGAAAGGAAATGTAAAAAAAATGCTTGTGTACTGTGCGATGCAAGTGCACTTTAGACGTTTCCAGCTGACTTGCAATCAATTCGGAGCTCTTCTGCACGGCAACCCTATCTCAATCAATATCAATATCAATAGGTTTATTTTCCAGATACAACTGCAGTGTTTCCTGGCTAAAAGTTGTGCGGAGCTTGACTGGGTCCACGAAAGCCGTGCATACAATAGCATACCAGCGGTACAGGAAATGCGCACATCAAGCAATCTCTGTCCATCCTATCACCTCATCCTTCATTACCACTTACTGCCGCCAAATCGTTGCGCCATCTTGACGGCAGTACTCTGGACGAACATTTATACACGCATACGCATCGATGCAAGAGTGTTTAAATGCATTGTCACTTCGAAGCACGGGTGATTTGGCGTCTAAACGCACGACGTTGCAGAGCACGTGTTTTCAGCATAGTACAGTCAAAATAGTCCGACTTGTCCAAAAAAACCTGCACTCGCCAAAGGTGTAGAAAAAAACAAAAGTGGATCGACGTTTTGATGCCCGTACGGGCGCCTTGATCACAATGAAGCGAAAGACGGGGAGATAGCTATATATGGGCGATTTTTTAGAAAAGAGCTGAGGTGTAGCTTTGGGAGGTTGCCACGAGTCCGGTAAATCGTATGTGGTGCTGATTGAATGTACAGTGATTTACAGTGACATATACAGTGACACCCGTACGGGCGTCGAAACGTCAATCAACTTTTGTTTTTTCTACACCTTTGGCGAGTGTCTGTTTTTTTTTTATAAGTTGGTATGAATTTTCCTCGCCAGGCGAGATTCCGTCGAACCTTCGATTTCAGTCCTTACAATGTACTGACATTTTATTACATGATTATTTCTTGGAAATAGGATCTTAATAGACGAGAACAATTTGGTGGATGGGCACTTGGGCAAGCAGTAGGAGTTTCAAGTCAAATATTCGAGCAAACTCGAGGGTAAGCACAGAAAAAAGCTGCCCTCGTGTACCGATCTGAACACCAAATATTTCCCGTTTGCAAGAATTGGGGCTAATTAGACGGAAAGGACAAGGGTGTAAGCACATGTGATCTATGTTCTAAAAAAATTATAGAACTTCTTAAAAGGGCAGCTAATATGAAAACGCACTCAGTTGGATAGGGCAGAAGTGAGCAACACCTAAAGAGTGAGTCGCCGATATTTTTGTCGTTGTGACAACGACTTCGACGTAGCTGATGTGAGACGAAAACTATACACGACTGGATACTCGTGGACGGTTGTAATGCATTTGCACTGGAGTAAGGACGGATATGACTGCTAATAGGTCCTAAACAGAAAATAAGAATGCTTCAAGTATGTCCTAATGAGTAAATATTCCATGCCAGTAATGCAAAAGCCGCGAACTTTACGAATAGAAGCAGACAGTAGATAATAATCATAATTGGAACATTAAGCTACAAACGAAGTGCAAATAACAATTATCAGATCTGCAATTCAACTGTGAGTTGAAAAAATATTCCATGTTTACTCACAGTTGCGATAGTTAACATGACCATAGCACACGTTTCTTACGTTTGTTGGTTTTGTACAAGTATACCACCAGGCTTGTAACTATATATGGTGGCTGGTCTCTAGACAGCGTATAAGCATCGCGCAGATGTCTTAGTGACCACACATTTTCACGCATGTCTCTGCAAAACAACATTTCGATGGACACAGAACTTTTTTTTGAACGGGCGGAGATGAAGAGAGGGACGTCAGGGTTGGTCTGCATCACATGGTGTCTGGTGGATGCTGGAATAATTGGAGGGACGAAAAATGGGCAGACGAACGTGAACGTGGATCCACATTACTGTCGCTCATCTACGTGATAAAGATACTACAACACAAATTCGCACATATGTTGGGAAGATAAACAAACACGTCGCTACGTCTGAAATTTATTTCCAGTGTACTTATTCCTGATCTAACACATTCATTTGGTAAACACTGCAAGATATTCTCTGCATTTGTCAATTGCAGTTGAACCGAACTTGGGAATTTTCCAGCTCTCCTGTATTGAAGTCCAGCTTTCTTGGACAAAAGTTTTAAAACTTGAAATACTGTAAGGTACTGTTATGAAAATATCAATTAATGGTTCATTCTCCTGACGCGCAGCAAAATCTTTTAAATCTTAAAGACTTTCCATCTCTCGCATCGAGTAGTTAAGATTGCCATAGCAAACGAATGGAGAAAGTTTTTTGACGATAGCGAAAACGTTAATAGCAAAAAAAATAAAATAAATGTAAGCCTGCCGAGGAGACATCTGTGGATATATATATTGTTATAGTGAATTCTTACAATATACGAAAAAAACTGCGTTCACAACCTATTTCCTGTTGAAAAATGCCTTTCTCTTGAATTGCTTGCTATGGATCACCATTCTTCGACTGGGCAAATAAAACCTAGTGTGAGCCGGTGTGGCATTCTCAAAAACGAGAGATTTTTTTTTTTCAGTTTTCGTTTTCTGGTAGTTTACGTTTGCGGTTATTTTCTTCAGCAAATGAAAACCGCACAGCGTCATGTGGTACTACCGCTGAACAGGCCTGGAGAAATGCGCCCTTTTCTGTATTCTTTGTGTCTTCATTTCCGGTTTGGAGTGCAGAGAATTTAGATCATTCGGCAGTTGCGTATCGATCTGGACAATGAGCGGCAATCGTTAATATTGCAGACGTTGTTTTACTTAAGCATGTTGGTTATTCAGCTCAACTATTGTAACACATTAGTTAAGAGGTCACCGACTCTTTGTCATTCGACCAGGAAATAAATGCCCACATGAGCACTGACATTTTGGACGTTGGAAGAATTAAGTACGCCCGAACTCCTTACGCCATTTCCGATTCATGGGCTGCTTTTTTTCGGTTATTAATTAATTTTAATTGACCACCACCTCTCCGCACGTACATAATCACCGCAAAATAATACTGCGGCAATGAAAAAAGGCGCCAGTGTTACGTTCGCGAATACACAGCACGAATGAAACTGAGAAGAAACAGAGAAGACAGACACGAGGGGGGGGGGGGGGGGGGGGATGTCTGTTTTCGCACTGCCGTGCGTTATATGCTCGTGGTCATGTTGTACCGCCAACAACAACTGAGAAGTCGAGAAAAACAAACTCTTTAATAGTATCACATGGCCGCATTACAAATGGCTTACATTATCGCTTTATTAAAGCTAAGCAGTAAAAGGAGATGAAAGACTCCTAGTGGCACATAATTATTCTTCTACTTCACAGAAGGCCAGCGTTGTAACGAACTAGCCGTCTCGCAAAATTCTGAACTGAGAGCCGCATAACATGCGCGCAAGTACACAATATTTATAATAACGCATTTATAGAATAATGCGTGCTGTATAGCCTACAGACTAAACGAATCCCACTAAAGATATGTGTCTGAAAAGAACTGTCAGCCGTGGCAGACGTCAGTAATACTGAAAACCATGTATCTGGTTTGTTTAACTAAATTTAACCAATAAAGTTCTCAGCTACTAAGCAACGTCCGCTGTTGACGTCTTGCGTTCCCTAAGGCGCCTAGTGCGAACCCTTTGCGCTATTTTACTGTGTCACGCACTTCGCCATTTGACGCAAGAGGAACAATAGTAATGAGCAATTACTTGGCCATCATTCTTACTATCTCAGGTGTGGGTTTAAACTATGAATCCCCGTTTCGCTTAATCCGCTAATAATCGTTTAGTGCACACATTAGGCAGCGCCGAGTAACAGAACTTTCTTATGGACACACCAGATAATTCCTGTGATATTTATTCTAGAAAAGTGAATTCTTTTATAAAGAGTCCGGGTCTTCGATCCATTGAAATTTCAGCAAAAATTTTATTGGCGCTAGAACGGAGTCGCTTTCTCTTTGAGGCTTGTTACTCGGCCAGTGACAATAGCGACTTTCCGGAAAGAGGAATGAGAGGTTGACTAGTGAATTGATTAGAAGCTAGTTATGTTGCCGCGGTGGCTCAGTGGTTATGGCGCTCGGCTACTGACCCCAAAGACGCGGGTTCGATCCCGGCCACGGCGGTCGCATTTCGATGTACGCGAAATTCTAGACGCTCATGTACTGTGTGATGTCAGTGCACGTTAAAGAACCCCAGGTGGTCGAAATTCCCGGATCCCTTCACTACGGCGTCCCTCACAGTCTGAGCCGCTTTGGAATGTTAAACCACCATAAAAAGAAAAAGAGCTTAATTATGTTTACATTTTACTTTCAAACTTTCATTGTAGCGGGGAAAGGTTAAACAAACCTAGATTAATCATATCAGTCTCGTTGCTCTCACTGTTAAAAAGGACCCGTTATCTCCCGCCTGACGACAAGCCTTTCGCTCTTAACAGTTAGCTATAGTGCAACTGCGGAATTTTTCTTCCATTTCTCAGAATCCGAGATGCTTGCTCTGAAGTTGTTAGTTCTTATCGTGCGTTCACACCCCGCTTATCTTTACATAGCTTCAGGCTCCTCCAACATCTAAATCACTCGCGCCATTTTTATCGCTACAACTTTATTGGGCAAAGCTACACGCAGTCACTCTGAGGCGTGTCAGGTGCTCTTACGCGCATTCGCATATTCTGAATGAGAAAACAGTTTCGAGTGCTCGCTACTAAAACGGTTGTCTCTTCCATGATTAGGCCTTAGTAATATTCGTTGATACACACTATCAGACGCTCGAGTAAGGACTTAGCAAATAGAATACGAGCGCTCTAAAGATAAAACTACCCAACATCCCCCTCACTGCGGAGAATAGTACACTGGAGGCGCTACTCATACGGGATAACACAAATTACAGGACATACGTAATAAAACTAACAAACTTAATTTCAACACTCAATGCAAAAACTTTTTTTCCGAGTCGCGTGTTTAGTAATGCGATAAACTACCTGAAAAGTTCAGATTTTTTGGGAGACTTATTCTGAATGCTGCAATTGATTTGGACATCCTTCCACTGCTGCCAGCTAGCATCGTTTAGCTGTGGCACGGGTGTAACTCTGCACGGGAGAATGTTTTCCACGAGGAATTTCCAAAAAAAAAAGTTTAATCATTCCGTTCGGAGACTTTTTTGTTCGAACATTCGTGCTTTGCTTTATCGTAGTTATTCATGCTTGCTCTGCGGAACATAGGGAAGGAATTCACTGCTTCGTTGCAAGTTTCAGGGGTGATCTTATGCGGCTGAGTGCAGGTGAATTAGAGTGAATTTCTGCCATCTTTTGTTGGATCTTATTCCTTAGTCAATGTTTTCAGATGTATTTTATGGCTGAATTATTGCGGGGCATTGTTCAAGTCACTTGCAAAGCCTGCCACATGTCTACACAACGATTTCTTCTATTTCTTTCCGTCTTGTATAATAACATCTAAAACACAGCTTGAGCGTGAAGTTGCTTTAAAGGTACAACAGAAAGAAAAAAAAAACAAAGCACATCAAAAGTGTCAGTGTAGTGAAATTTAAATGAAAGAATTTCTTATCATGACAAAGAGAAAGCGAACTTTTAAAACCAGTTCACTTCGATAGCAGCTTGTCAGATTGTAGTGAAAAATGACTTGGTACTAGAAATATTTAATTCATCAAAAGTGTGAATACTGAAAGAAATGCTGTTGATTCAGCTATTATTTAGTAGCTAGCATGCATCTAGGCTGGATATGTCTCCTGATTATAAAAAAATTATGTTCTCACGGGTGGGCTTCCAAACACGCTAAAATTGCCTGTGACTTGTCTTCACTCATTCTTACATTGTTAAGCCTAGCTTATTGACGTTCCTCTTTTAAATTACAATCACAGAGAGACTGTCGTTCATCTTAAAAAGAAAGTTGAACTAACAACCAACGTTCCTGCTTTTGCGAAATCCGTCAGGTGTCATTCCATAGTTCCAGAAGTTTCTTTTTGCACGCAGTGAGCTACGACAAAATTCCGAAGTCTTCCGTTTGCCTCAGCGTTTACAAGATTATGTAATGGTGGATTAGCTCTCATAAGGACATTAGTTCAATAAATTGATGCGGTTAAATCTGAACCAGTCCCAAAAGATTTCTGATAGCGTCGTTAAAGACGCGTTCAAGGATGTCCTAGAGTTAGAGTGCAAACCACGCTTTACGTCAGACATTTTAAAGAATTTTCTAAGCGATTTTCTTCCCACATCGCATTTTATTCATAACTTCAATACTTAGTGCGAATGACCAATGTAGTGAAATCGCTTTGTCAGGTCAAGGGTTATAGCAATGTGTCCCTGAGTTGATAATGGTGTAATATTTCCCCTCTAACTCTCTTTTTGTTTCTCTGAAAAAGCAATCTTTCTTTTACTTTCTGAGAACTAACATAAGAACCGAAAAAGAAACCTTAGGCCTAACTTGGACACAAACTCTCCATCGCTTGTATCGTGTGTCTACTTGCACTGCTCTACTCATTGCTTCGCTTTTTCTGCTTGTTTAAGACCTGCCTGCTGTCTTGTTGCAGCCTTTGGGCCGAATCTGGCGGGGGCTCAAAAACTTGATTTCATATTCGAAGAAAAAAGCAAGAAAAGCAAATCTATAGTAAAAAACACACTAGGGGAAATGACGAAATCGCAAGCGTCGCTATAGTGTTGTAAGTCAATTAGGTCTTGTATAAGGGCTGAGACCTTCGATATTTGAACTTGTCTTCCTTTTCACGATCGCTCTAAAACGCAACACACGAATTTCCCCACACTGCTTTCGAGATAAGCATTACAACTCTGGTGACGCAAACCGACACAAAGCTTTGTTCAGCACGATGCGAGAATCCGGAATTTAAAGGAAACTACGAAGTCCGTGTTGTCCATGTCGCTGAGGGTACACATAGCTGCACGCATGCACATAAAAAAAAAACGCAGAAGACGAGCTGAATTCTTCGAAGCATCTAATGGAGCAGTGACGCGCCTCACGAAGAGCTTCCGGCAGATACACTCTAGATACGTATGATTTTAGTAACTGAAACGGGCGATCAATTTATTCCCAAAATTTTCTGAAGCCGTAAACTCGCTTCGAGGACTCGATATTGGCAAAGCAAGCGGCTCGTAGTTCACATCGCGCATAAGTTTTGGCGGGTTAAGGCTGTCTAGTTCAATGGGCTTTGTCGAAATAATAAAAATAATACTAGTAAGTGATACGGGGTGTAACGGGCAAGCCAAACGGAAACTATGCGCTAAACCGGGAAAAAAAACCCGACCAAAATGTTTGGATACGTTTCTTTGTTTTCATTCTTTATGAGGGCCTGATAGCATTGGAAAATGCTTGATGAAGCACAGTTGTTTCCCCTTATGACCGGTCCTTACTTGTTTTCTCTTTCTAGGCAGTTTCGTTAACGTCTTTACCGGACCACGTCAAATCCAGGCCATGCTCCAGAGTCCACCAGCCATCGTATACGGTCCACTTACTCTTGCGAGGACAGTTGGTCTTGTGTTTATACGTCCACTATAGGCTAACCTTGGATTCCTGTATTTCCCTTGGCCTGCCGTCAAGCATTACGACTGCTGCTCCTAAACTAGCATCTTTAAGACTTACTGCTTACTGGCAACGACTGAATACAGTGAATCATCTCGTTGTGTTCGGCGCATGGTTACCTTGCTCGCTTGCACGACAATAAACACCAGCTACTGCCACCGCTGCCACGGCATTGAAACCCCTTTTATATCTATTGTATGCAGTCATCACAGTTACCCACGTCTTCAGTGACAAACATGAGCCTGAAGAAATATTGAAGTCGTTGAATATGGGGATTTTCATGTTTCAAAGACGTTAAGAGTGACGAAAGAAGATCACCTGTCGTATCTGATGGTGCTGCAGCTGCAAAGCTCTAGATGCAGAAGCTATTGCTACAGAGGCGTTAAAGAGTCGAGATTTCAGCCCGCTTTTTTATTTGTGGTTTCGGCAATATAATTTTAATAGACTAGGGAATTAGGTATTGCGATCCCTTGCATAAGGTAATTGTATACGTTCATCACCATCACCAAGTCCCCTGCCTCTTCAAGTTATCTGCTGCTTTGTTACAATCGTAAACGTGTTCAGCACTTATGCTGGATTTCACGCTGATCTGCTATACTATTGGAAATGAAAATTTTCCAAAACGCACAGATTTCTACAAACGATGTCATTTTAGTCCGACTTTAGCTCTTAATCAACTGTAGCTTACGGGTGTTTGATATTAGGTTTTGCTGGAGCTACAGAGTGGTGACTTGTGCTTAAAGTTTCCAAGTAGGATTTTTCGCGCTTCTTTACAAACAAAGAATAATTTTACATTACTCATCTAAGGCTCTCTATGTCTTCGAAAGCTTATGTTGAAATGCAACAACGCTTTTTTTTTTTTCAGTCTTCTCAGCGTGGTGCTTAACCAGAACACTTTTTTCCTTTTCATATGCAGTAAATAGTGTTGCACGTGCCCCGAACACATATTGCACCTGCTCTGCCGCTTACTGATTACTTGCCGACACACGCGCACAGCATAAGAGCGCTCACAACGGAGCCGCGAAGCGAGCTGCTCAAACAGTTTCCAATTTTAAGTGACCCCGTACGACCCAACACGATAATAGAAGCGAGCAGGACAATCGCTAGCGATTGTTATCTGTTGTCTAACTCGCTGATATCTTTGTGTTCCTTCCGTTGCGCCTTTTCGACTTAATTTTCGAAACATGCAACGAACTATAGTTCACCAGCGATATTATCAACCGACATGTGCTGCAGTGCTGTAGCGCTACGGTGTACGTTACTGCGTTATAATGATACAGTGTGATGTAGTGTGGTATAGTTTCGCCCGATTACGTGGCGCTAAGTGCGTGCCCCTTTAATCATAGTTTCCTTGTCATTTAGTGTTTTAGGCCCATATTTTTTCACAACTGTCCTGAACGTGAATAAACCACTCGCGAATACAGCTTGAGCAAAACCAAGTCTAGCTAGGCTTAGCTAAGGTTATCCTCATGGACGTCCGGTGACATCACGGGCGAGCAACTAGGCGATACGCGGCAACCTGGAAAATGAAAAATGGTAGCGTTCGCTTGGTAGCGCTCAAATCTTTGTAACGGTCTAATTAGCAACAGTACTTGATAAAGCTTAAAATCACAGGAAAGCGGAGACGTGAAAATCAAGGCAGCATTTCAGTAGGCCTCATGCTCTATTCGACTGACACAGAAAAGCAATTATGATGTGAAATCGAAACGATTAGTGGAAATTTGATAGAACCAGCAAGCCCGTAGGCTCACCGTGCCTACTCGTGGCTACACTCACGCAACTTCGCTTACATAAGAGCGTTTCGTAATTTGTTGGCGCGTATCTAAGAAGTAATCTTGATTTCGACTTTAGCCTCTCTGTAGCTTCCATGAACCTCCTGATTTGCACTCTTGTCCCTTCACTTACGCGAGAGACGTTTTGCGATCAATAGAAAGAATTGGGGAAAATAATTTAGCGTAAACACGGCAGAATATGCGAGAAGGAAAGGAAGAAGGCGTAAACGTTTTCTTAATATAGGAAACGCTGCGCGGTTGCGTGCAAAAATAAGCAGCGCTTCAATGGAGGTGAAACAAGCTTTGGTGCACGTTAAAGAGACCCATGTGGTCGAAATCATTCCGGACCACCTTACTGCGGCGTACTCCAAGACTGATAGAGTCGCTTGGCGGGTAAATATTAAGTAACTACTTAACGGAGCTAAGAAATAGTGACGTCAAGGCAGAATAGTATCGAATAATTAATAATTGCAAATAATGGCGCTCGTCTCGATGCAGTCAAAGTCGCGACGATGACCATGAGGCGCTAGCGATCACGTGGTTGCTCCGCAGCTATTATCGATGGCTGTGATGTCTCTTTCTAACGGTTCTTTTCTTTTTTCTTTACTCGGGCCGTCGTGGTGCGCGTCGTTTGATGGGCGTCTTTTTTCCGCGTGTCTGTAACCTTGGCTCACACAAGCACACACAAGTGCGGTGGCGCGATGGTCGCACAGCGCAACAGCTACTGTACACTCCGTGGATAGTCGCAGATTGTGTGGCGCCGAGTAGCTGCTACAGTGGCTCGCGACGCTAATCGCCGTCCGTCCAGACACAGCTGTTGCTAAACATAGCTGCAGCAGCGCCGACATTCTGAAGGGCCGCGGACAGACGGGGTTTCTGGCTGGACGAATCGAGAAGGAGAAGGGCTGACAGAACGGGAAGGAGTTTCTTAGCGGCGTATCTTCTTCAGACGGCCGAGGCCGTATACGAGCACCTAATAGCGGCTACTGCCGGCAGTGCCGTCTTCGCCTTGGATTCGGGTCAGCTCCGGCGCACACACAAATATATACAACACTGGATCCGTGCGCATCTCAGCCGGGGAGTGCGGCACGCACGTTTGACCACTGCGGTTGCATGCTGCGTGACTGCCACCGACCACGGCCGGGTCGGACGGCCGCGGCAACCGGCAGCGTAGCGACAGCAGCCATGGCCGCGAGTTACTATATATGGGAGAGAGTGGCAGTGGTTTGTTCGCACCCGCGTCTATTTTTCACTTAAGTTAAAGCAGGTTGTTCGTTGTTCATGGAAGGTCAGGCCTGACTTTGACAAGCCGGATAATGGCCGTGGTGAGGCAATACCTGTGTGTAGTGCAAGATCCGGGTGCCTGAGAGTAAAAGATTCCGTTAAATTTGTTAATTGAACGGAATAGGTCGTCTCCAAGAAGGTGTAAGATGAGTACAAACATCAAGAGATGTCATAACCAGAATAGGACAGAACAACGAGAATAAGAAAATAAATGGAGCATCATACAAGCGATATTTTCTTCTTTCCTCTCATCCCAACTGTAGATGCGGGGTGGCTGTTCCTAAAGCGTGCCCTCCGCGTCTTCTCCGGGATTGCTTGTCTTCTCATATAGGCTCTGCGGACGACCAAAGGGCCTTAGCGGAAAAAAAAAAAACACTTTTTTCGCCCGGCCCTGGGCACCGAATAAATGTTCTTTTCTGATCGTCCTCCTCTTCTTCAAGTGATGAGGTCCCTCCACTGAGAACTGCATTTCTGTCCACTACCTCTTTGATCGTCCCAGCCCACTTTTCTCTTTGAATGTCGATCTCAAACACCCTTCTTCTAACTGTAGCGGGGTCATAACTTCTGAGAGTCCTCCTCGAATGCGGGAGGTGCCGCAAAGTTTGATAGCAGTGCCACCATGTACCCACCAGCTTCCTATGGGTGCAAGTTTTCCCATAGCCTAGCGCTCTATTTCGATATCGTGAAATACTTGAAGCATGGGTCTTCGACCCAACCTTGTGTAGAGCTAAATATCTTGTGCCAAGGCACTCTTTGTCCAAGCGGCCCTTGCGCCATTTAATTTTGTCATCATAAACACCTTTCTGCCGATTTTCATAGTTAATTCCAGTGTCTTTGCTTTACCCTTATTATTAGTTGTTGATTTTACGATCTTCACCAAAATGATGTATTTTTTGAACTGTTATTACTAACCCTATTTTACCCTCCTGCAACAATCCCAAATGGATTAGCAGTATGTATAAACAAATAAATAAATAAAATAAATAAATATACTCTCCCCCCTCCTCCTCCTCACTGCTCGCAGAATTCTCTAATTTTTAATAAGCACTTCAGCAAAGAGGCTATCATTGGGGCCCTGTTGAAACTGGATGTCGCGTAGTGCACGACTGCTACAAAATTGACTGTAAGCATTGCCGACTTGGTGGTCGACGGAGCGGCGGTGGCAGCTTCCGGCCGAGGCGAAGGTCCCCAGCGTTCCGATCTGAGGGACTCGTGATGGTGCTTCCTCGTACTCTTCAGCATGCGTCCGGCACAGGCCACGCGGATCGCTACGAACTGTACAACAGGCTGCGTGGAACACCTTTTAGAGACACGTATTTTATTGGACAAATGAATTAAGCAAATTAACACAGATATATATATTATATATATATATATATATATATATATATTATATATATATATATATATATATATATATATATATATATATATATAATATTATATATATATATATATATATATATAATGATATATATATATATATATATATATATAATATATATATAATATAGTATATTATATATATATATTTCGATGGAGGCGAAATTCTAGAGGCCCGTGTACTGTGCGATATCAGTGCACGTAAATAACCCACGTGGTCGAAATTTCCGAGCCCTTCACTACGGCGTCCTTCATAGCCTGAGTCGCTTTGGGACGTTAAACCCCGATAAACCATAAACCATTGTGAGAAAAAGAAGCTTTAGTCCCAAGCAAGGAGGGTGTAAATGTTGGCCGGAGGTGTAGTTATATATCAGGCGGCCGACTACACAACGGATGCAGGGTTTTAGAAAGGAAGAGAGTTAAGTTAGGATGTAATGACGTCATAATGCAATAAGCAGCACACAGGATGCCTAAGACATGGCATTCACAATTTCACACACATCAAAGCATAGCTTTCATATTCTCAATTCCTTCAAAAGGCGTCCGTCATTGAAAAGCCAGCGCCGGTGGTAATAGAGCTTTTCGTACGTTTAAAGAGACACTAAAGGATATCCTGGCTAAGTTGCATGTTGCAGGGCAAGCTGCATGCGACATCACTTGACCATGCGTCCGTGCAGTAGAGCTTTCTTTTGATTATAGACAAGAGAAGCAAGAAGACT
>NC_135499.1:126488668-126543668 GCF_052857255.1 Amblyomma americanum
GAATGAAGCAAACCAGTTACACACACACAGCTTAATTCTTTTTATTATTCGATTTTGGGGAAAGGAAATCGCGCAGTATCTGTCTCGTATATCGTTGGACACCTGAACCGCGCCGTAAGGGAAGGAATAAAGGAGGGATTGAAAGAAGAAAGGAAGAAAGAGGTGCCGTAGTGGAAGGCTCCGGAATAATTTCGACCGCCTAGGGATCTTTGACGTGCACTGACATCGCACAGCACACGGGCGCCTTAGCGTTTCGCCTCCATAAAAACGCAGCCGCCGCGGTCGGGTTCGAACCCGGGAACTCTGGATCAGTAGCCGAGCGCCCTAACCACTGAGCCACCGGGTCACAGCTTAATTCCTACTACGAAATTTGTGCGAGCAGCGGCTCTTTGAGAGAGAAAACTAACCCCGAACCTATTCGCTGTCAGCGGTATTCAGTATCTTCGTGCTATTATTTTAATGGTTCAGATGTCCAATTTACATTTTATTTTTTTTAGATAGATTGAACCCCGCGTATATTTCCGTTCTGTAACCTAAGTGCCACAGGATGTCAAAGAGTACTCCCTGCATACCAATGTAGTCACCTTTCATGAACTGTGTCACAGTAGGGCCACTATAGCAGCCTTTCAATTTGGCTGCTTTGTTCGAATAAACCTTTTTTCCCAGAAGCCAAATACCGCCCAAGTTTCTCATCTTTATATAATTATTCGTATTTTGATATAAACATAGATTCTGCTGTGTATGTAATTAACTTAACGTTGGTTATAAGATGTTGTTGCGTGTTTCTGTAGACAGAGTCCTGTAGCACAAGGTATGGAGAATGGCCATAGAGAAAGAACTGTTGGACCTAGGGCTGCAAAACTGTTTGTGAGCGTTCGTGGGAACACCTAAATTTAAGGTATGTACTTTAATTAACGCTGACGACCGAAGCTTACCTCGGGTTGTAAGAAGGGAAACTACTACTACGGGTGGTCTCCTCATGGCAGCCTGAGCTGCCAACGGGGACTGTTACATGACTTAAGGTGCACGCATCGAGAACACTACAGAGCAGTTCTGAAGTCGCGCTGGAGGCAGTGAAAATGAAGAGTGGTACAGAATAATAATAATAATTGGTTTTGGGGGGAAAGGAAATGGCGCAGTTTCTGTCTCATATATCGTTGGACACTTGAACCGCGCCGTAAGGGAAGGGATAAAGGAGGGAGTGAAAGAAGAAAGGAAGAGATAGGTGCCGTAGTGGAGGGCTCCGGAATAATTTCGACCACCTGGGGATCTTTAACGTGCACTGACATCGCACAGCACACGGGCGCCTCAGCGTTTTTCCTCCATAAAAACGCAGCCGCCGTGGTCGGGTTCGAACCCGGGAACTCCGGATCAGTAGTCGAGCGCCCTAACCACTGAGCCACCGCGGCGGGGCAGAGTGGTACAGAGAATAAGAAAAAAATGCTCGTGTTCTCTTCTCAGCCAAAACCGGTACTGATGTCCACACCACCACCACTACTGGCTCGCTCTTTAGTTTGCATACTTTATACCAGCTTCCGGCACCATGCTATCGTGACCCCAGCGTGGACTGGGCGCACTGGCACGTAAACAGCAGATCGTGCAAATGTGCCATCTGTTTAAGAAACCACATTCATTTATCAAGTCCAGCTTTCTCAGGCAAAAATTTCGAAGATTGGAAAATTGTAAGACACTATTATGAAAATATTGAAGGTAATGGTACATTATTGTGATATGTAGCACAATCTTTCTTTTAAAGTGTTTCCAGTGATCGCATCGGACAGTTAAAACTGCCATAAAAAACCAAGGGGGAACGCTTTTAACGATAGCAAAAACGTGAATAGAAAAAAATACACGACTGCAGTCGAATGATCTGCGGATATATTGATTGTTGTAGTGAAATCTTCCATTATATGAAAAAATTGCGTTCATAAACGGTTTCCTGCTCAAAAATGCTTTTGTCCAGAATTATTGGGTATGATGCAAAAAGTGCCCAGCGATCGAAAACAATAATTACGACACATGGTCAATCAATCAATCAATTAATAATTCTTTCATTAAGTGTTAATTTGTTTGATGATACAGTAAGATTATGCTTATACACAAGGAGGCGTGTTTGTAAGCACTGTGAGAAGAGGCCACCGCGGTGGCCCAGTGGTTAGTTATGGTGCTCGGCTGCTGACCCGAAAGACGCGGGTTCGATCCCGGCCGCGGCGGTCGAATTTCGATGGAGGCGAAATTCTAGAGGCCCGTGTACTGTGCGATATCAGTGCACGTTAAAGAACCCCAGGCGGTCGAAATTTCCGAGCCCTTCACTACGGCGTCCCTCATAGCCTGAGTCGCTTTGGGACGTTAAACCCCGATAAACATAAACCATTGTGAGAAAAAGAAGATTTAGTCTCAAGCAAGGAGTGTGTAAATGTTGGCCGGAGGAGTAGTTATATATCAGGCGGGCGACTACACAACGGATGCAGGGTGTTAGAAAGGAAGAGAGTTAAGTTAGGATGTAATGACGTCATAATGCAATAAGCAGCACACAAGATGTCTAAGACATGGCATTCACAATTTCGCACACATCAAACATTGCCTATTCTCAATTCTTTCAAAGACAGGCGTCCAACATTGGAAAGGCAGTGCCGGTGGTAATAAAAGGTTTCGTACGTTTAAAGAGACAATAAAGGATATCTGGGCATTATTCGACAATGCGTCCGTGCAGTGGAGCTTTCTTTTGCTTACAGACAAAAGAAGCAAGGAAGGCTACTTGAGACGCCATCGGCGCTCGCACTAGCTATTCGGGCGCATTTTACACGAAGCCTTTTTGTCGACACTAAGAAACTCTCCGGACAAAGCCTATGCGAGGAAATAAAGTCCCGATCAGAAACTATGCTTTGCTGTTAGTGTCGTCTTGTAGCCTCCCTCAGCTAACCGAAAAGGTGGACCAGCTCGTGCCGTACACAAACGCATTATTTTTTCAACGGCAGCTGTACTTACTCAACGACCCAAAACATTTCTAGGCAGTTTCACAAGGGAGTGCGTTGTTCCACAGCGTTCGCGCAACCATCTGCAAAAAAAAAACAAAGAAACTGCGGCTATTTCGCAACAAAACCCGAATGGATCCTCGGCTCTGGTTCGTACTCACTATAGGCCCTTACGTAAAAGAGCTGTCTAATTAGCCCGCGTGGCGGGCGCTGACAAATTAGCACAGCTATCGGTATGACATCTACTTCTCGCGCTCCTCCTGCTGTGCGCGTCAGCTTGTTAACTAGCCGATGGCTGGCGAACTAATTTGTTTCGCGGTGCATGCGAGCCACAGCCAATGCCTCTGGACTGGTTTCTTTCCTTTGGTTATTCGTTGATCTCTCCTTGATTTGTGTACGTTTTGCGTACCGATTCTGTGTGGCGCACACGATTGGAGGCACAAGGCCCGCATGGGAGACAAACGAACCATCCATTACGTGTAAGTGCACCCCTGATTAGTTGTATTCCTCCGTACTTTGAGATCTGTTACTGACCGGCCGGTGCTTTAGGTGTTGTTGCTTTTTCTTTTGTTATTAAGACGTGGTTAGCCGATCGCTGGGCTAGCCCTACCTATCATCTCGACAGCGATGATTTCATCTTTGTCTTTGCAAGACGCCTGGAATAGATGTATGCAGCCTAACTGTAACTAAGCGAATTGCGCAGCGTACCACAAAGTCCGAAGTACGGTGTCCAGGCCGCATACAGAGGAGTTAAATTTACCCCCCAAACTCGCGTTCCGTGAAATTATGGCGACAAGTGTACGTGTCGCATGCAAAGACCCACGAACAGCACACCGAATTCAGCACCCTGATGGTATGAGTACGTGACAACAGTAAGATTAACACAGAAGTCGGTGCGATGTCTTTTCAATGTGGCGGGCGCGCGCCGCTCGTTGAAAGCTAGATAATCTTGAAGGCCGCGCGAAAGATTGCGATCCTATTCGCGAACACGCACACGAGCCGCTAATCGTAGCCGACCTGTTTCTAGAGGAGCCTTTGGCAATCAGAGACACCCCCCCCCCCCCCACCCCCTCCTCCCTTCTCGTGGTGCCCGCGTTCTGCCGTTCCATATTCAGCACTGATTACGCGTCTATCCCGGCCAGCCGGACAATGGCAAAATATCTCCTTCTGTCGTTGCGCACTGCACGGCCGCGAAACGTCCTTGACTTGCGTACCATCGTCAACCTTGGCTCGCTCTTAAAATGTGACCATCGCACAGATAGCGTTGTAAGGGAGGTGGGGATTATAGTCGTTGATATACACTGCACTTACTCGGTGTTTGTTCTAGATTTACCTCGAATATAATTACTTCGCCAAATAGTGAGCGTCTTTATTGCGCTTACTCTAATAATAATAATAATAATAATAATAATAATTGGTTTTTGGGGAAAGGAAATGGCGCAGTATCTGTCTCGTATATCGTTGGACAATTGAACCGCGCCGTAAGGGAAGGGGTAAAGGAGAGAGTGAAAGAAGAAAGGAAGAAAGAGGTGCCGTAGTGGAGGGCTCCGGAATAATTTCGACTACCTAGGGATCTTTAACGTGCACTGACATCGCACAGCACACGAGCGCCTTAGCGTTTTTCCTCCATAAAAATTAGTGTGGATTAGCTCAGCTAATCCAGGATATACAAAGCAAAAGATATCGGCGTTCACTGTGTTCATTGGCGTTGGCGTTGACAATGTTCTAGACGGCGATGGCTTTGAGCAAAGGAAGGGCGCATAACTGGCTCCCTGGATATGTGGACGCCTCATTCGTGCATTGATTCGTTGTGAGAGAGAGAGAGAGAGAGAGAGAGAGAGATGTGGAATGAATGAATTAGCGCTGACAGCGTCGTGGCTGACATGCGGCACTGCAGCAATACCTAGGCCGCAGCGTTCATTTGGTGATCAATCTCTCGCGATCAACCATTAATTGCATGCGACCTCCCAGTGTGGCAGGGAGGGCGCGCTGCCTATCCAATGTGCGGAGCGCAATCAAAGCAGGCTTTTGACACCAACGCCATGTACATGAAAGCGAGATTGAGGTCTCCACTGACCCACGGAGCCGGTTGTGCGCCTTTCCTTTCGTGAAAATGAACAGCCTTTGCAAAGTTGTTAACGCAAATGAATTCTATGAACGCCGTGGGCTCACTTGTTTTGTTTGGTTTTTGAGGAAAGGAAATGGCACAGTAACCGTCTCACATATCTCGGTCGACACCCGAACTGCGCTGCAAAGGAAGGGATAAAGGAGGGAGGGAAATAAGAAAGAGAAAACTGAAAACTGAAAGTTGCATTTTGAGGAAAGGCGGAACACCTATGGCTCGGGTGACTAGGGAGCGAGAGAGAGAGAAAAGGCGACGGAGTCGGCGGCGGCCGCCTGCGCCGTGCGTGACGTCACTCATGCTCCGACATACGCCGGCTCGCGCGAAGCGCGGTGTTGACTAGCGTAGTGAAGCTTTTCGCTTCAAAAACGCACCCGCCGTGGTCGGGTGCGAACCCGGGAACTCCGGATCAGCAGCCGAGCGCCCTAACCACTGAGCGAGCCACCACGGCGGGTAGCTTACTCTAACGTAATCCTGTTACAGCGCCATGCCTGTGAAATCATCATCATCAGTCGTACTACGCCCACTGCAGGACAAAGGCCTCTCCCATATCTCTCCAATTAGCCCTGTCCTGTGCCAGCGGCGTCCACCTTATCCAAGCGAACTTCTTAATCTCAGTGCCTCCGCGAATTCAAACCGATGCTCCGGATGCTGCAAAATCGCTTTGTGCAAATTCTGGTCGTTGCAGCTATCCATCTGCGGCACTTTAATATTCGGCAAAACGCGTTTTGAACACCAACTTTTTCTCTGGCTGGTTCGAATAATAATCTGGCGCATGTACAGGGTTGGCCAAAAGTTTCCAGGCCACAGGGTCTGCTTTCGAGCCTTGTGGCTGGGAATTTACGTCGTCGTCGTAGCTGCATACAAATGTGCGGGGTGGGAGAAGCATCATTCTCGCCTTTCACAGCCTTTTTAGATTCATAGCGGTGTTAAGGCCCTGACTGTCAAGCTTCAAAGCACATTCTGTGTCCTGGGAACTTTTGACCACCCCTGTACGTAAAACTGCTGTCATAGTCGTAGTTTGTGGAACTGAATGCGCACTCGACGCCAAAAGTTTACGGAACGTGACGCCTGCGCAGATATTTTTTTCGTTGGAATACTCTAAACGGATACAACTATAGAGGACAAAGCGGAAAATTCCCCTCAAATAAGGTCCCCCCGCCAATGGCGTCGATCGATTTGGATGACGTCATGGCTGATCTATGGTTAACAAGTCACGCTAGGTATAAATCCCATGTCAAGCTAGCGTTACAGGAGATCAACCACGGACTAAGTGCGACGCCATCAAATAATAATAATAATTGGTTTTGGGGGAGAAGGGAAATGGCGCAGTATCTGTCTCATATATCGTTGGACACCTGAACCGCGCCGTAAGGGGAGGGTAAAGAGGGAGTGAAAGATGAAAGGAAGAGAGAGGTGCCGTAGTGGAGGGCTCCGGAATAATTTCGACCACCTGGGGATCTTTAACGTGCACTGACATCGCACAGCACACGGGCGCCTTAGCGTTTTTCCTCCATAAAAACGCAGCCGCCGCAAGTCAGTCGACGCCATTGGCTGATGACCTCTTTGACGGGCATTTACCGCTTCACGCTTGAGTTGTATCTGACTACAGGCATTTTTAGGCGTGCTGTGCAATTCGAGCACTCAATATTGGGTTGCGTGGGCTACGTGGAAATACGTCAATGGAATTAATTTTCTTCGATAATGTTGTGTTCCTTAAGCTTTTGAATACGGGTGCACACCAGGAGAAATAATAAGATTACTGTGCTCCGATTAACGAAGCAGAGCATTGTCACTATGTCCGCCTTTTCCTTGGTTTTAATGCTAAGAATAAATCACGATGTTAAAAGTACATTATACTCATTAGTTCGTAATGTTTCAGTGATTTAGCTCCGAAATAGTTACGCAGTTACTGCCGTATACATTTATTTCAATTTCCGGGTCGAACTTGTAAACAGGCTTTCCGCACAAGAAAATAATTCCTCCAAGGCCAAACTCGAATTCACGACTTGCGAAATTTTGCACCTAACTTTCTACGATCGATCAATCCTAAACGCACGAACAGACCCAACAACTCTGGACAAAAGCATTTTTTAAAGCAAACTACTTTATGAATGCAATCTTTTCATATATTGTAAGATTTCACTATAACAATCAATATATCTGCAGATATCCCGTCGGCAGGCTTGATTTTTTTTTTGCTATCAGCGTTTTTGCTGCCGTCAAAAGCTTTCCCCATTGGTTTTCTATGGCAGTCTAAACTTTTCGATGCGCGTAATGGAAACACTCTAAAAGAAAGATTTTGTTGCTCATCGCAAGCATGGACCATTACCTTCCATATTTGCATAACACCTTACAGAATTTCAATATTCAAAATTTTTGTCCAAGAATGCAGGACATGGGAGAGCGCAAAATACTGACTGTAGATGCTGCAACCGAGTCCCTGATATAACAGAAGATTCGCACATACGCTGACCCCGCATTCAATACAGGAGATGAAACCTTCAACGCTACGAAACAGTCTTTTTGCACTGTATATTAAACGCCAGGCTTCCACGGTGCAGATTTTATATAGAGGGGGAAATAAATTCACCAACGTTTATGTTAATGGCTTAACATAGCTTATTCCACCGAAAGGCTGCTTGCGTTGGAGACGTCATCATCTTCAACTTTCACTGCAATGCTCGTGGGTGAAAGTGAAAAGAAGTGGTAGGAACGCTGTCAAATACCTGCTTAGGAGTCAGCTAAAACACTGTTCTATCTCGATATGTCACTGTAACTGCCGTGTGCAGAGAAAATAGTATGCAGAAGGGTTGAAACGCGGGCCAGTTGGTACATTGTAAATTGAAAAAAAAAAAACAGTGACAAAAGACAAGGGACAAGAGAAGGAGTGTTCACGCCACAACGACTGGACTATCAACTCTCGGCTGCCTCAGCAACAGATACCTAGCTGATAGTCCAGTCGTTGTGGCGTGAACACTCCTCCTCTTGTGCCTTGTCTTTTGTGACTGGTTTTTTCAATTTGCAGAGAGAATAGATTTGCAAGAAAGAGATGCAAAAGAATGGAAAGAAAGACACGCATCGCAGCAACCGCGTCCGCTGAAGTGACAGTTGGCTATTTATTATCAGTTGTTTTGATGAAAGGAAATAGCGCAGTAACTGCCTATTTAGCTTCGCGGTCGATACCTCAACCGCGCCGTAGAGGGAAGGGAGGAAAGTTGTAGAGAAAGAAGAAAGAGAGAAAAAGGTGCCGTATTGGAGATCTCCTGAATAATGTCCACTACTTGCGTGCACTGTTATCGTAGGGCACTTCTCAGCTTGTGCGTTTGAAAAGGAAAATTGGTTTTAGGGGAAAGAAAATGGCGCAGTAACTGTCGAACATCTCAGCGGACACTTGAAACACGCCGTAAGGGAAGGGATAAAAGAGGGACTGAGAGAAGAAAGAGTTGCTGTAGTGGAGGGCTCCGGAATAATTTCGACCACCTGGGGATTTTAACACGACAGCGTTAAGTAGCTCGTGTAGCAGAAAAGCCGGAGTCGGCGGTGTTGGCCGTGAGCGAAAAATCCCCCTCCTCGAACTCCTTCCGGAGCCCTCCACTACGGCACCTCTCTCTTCCTTTCTTCTTTCACTCCCTCCTTTACCCATCCCTTACGGCGCGGTTCAGGTGTCCAACGATATATGAGACAGATACTGCGCCATTTCCTTTCCCCCAAAAAAACCAATTATTATTATTATTACTCCTCCTATTCCTTCTCCTCACAATGTACTCCACTGCACGAACAGATGGCGCTCGACGGCAGCGCCTCCCGCTCGTCTCGTTCGGGCGCAGTGGGGCCGTGCGGGCACGCAAGAATCACGCGGTGAGCGGCGAACAACGCAGCGCACATCCAAAGCGCGTTCACCACGAAGCTTGCGGCTTGCTGCCCGTTCGTTCGGCGCGGAAGCTATGCTGGCGTTCGTGGTACCGGGTTTGTCGAGAACGATGTGCCGACGAACTACGACTGCAACTTGAGTCCTGCGCGTTTCGGCAAGCCGCCTGGCAGCGCTTTTACGTGGTTTGCCGCTCCGCGCGTCAGTTTCACCGTACGTAGCAGAGCGATTTGTCAAAAGGGCAAGGCGTCGCGCCGAACGGGCGCTGGCGTTCCGTGGACTCCCTGGCAGTGCTGCAACATGCTATCGAGTTTCACTCTTAAAGGCGAAGCTTAAGCGTCCTCCAATTTTTTTTAACGTGCACTGACATCCCACAGCACACGGACGCCTTTGCGTTTCGCCTCCATCGAAGCGCGGCCGCCGCGGTTGGATCTGAACCCGGGTACTCCGGATCAGTAGCCGAGCGCCCTAACCACTGGGCCACAGCGGCGGACTTTTGTGTTTCGCCTCAGTCTAAATTCGGCCGCCGCGGCCGGACAACGGCGGCTGCCTCAGCAACAGATGCCCCAGTTCCCCCCCTTCCCCCTTCCGCTGCACACATGCCTGTAAAAGTGGGCGCTGCGCTCATGCATGTGCTCACTTTTACAGGGAGCCCGCCCTGACGTCATATCTCTCGCCAGTAAGGAACGAACGGAGCGTTCCTTTTACCTGGCTTCCACAAGTGCCAACGCACTCGCTTCACAGTCGCCGCGCTCGCACTTGTCACTTTTTTGGTATGCGCAGCTTTCACAAGCCGTCTGTGAATGACATACTGAACGCCACTGTGAACCACTCTACTAAACAGGATAGGCGGCAGTCTTGAAGAAATCAACCGTTCACTCATTCTGTTCAGTGGCTGTGAATGGGGAAGTTTTGGCGGATACACATATATAGAGACCCGTTTGACAGTGGCGGCGACGCTCCGTCATCGGCTACTGAGGAGGTCGAGGGCCTCGCGCCACACCCGACGCCGACGAAGGCAATACATTGCTGTGCCCAGCAGCACTAAAACATTTCGACCCCTCCTTTAGCGGCAGCTGACCGCACTGTGGAGCGGTGTCTTCTGACACCTATCACATGGTGTGGGCCTGCCCCTTCAAACTCGGCTATTCCCACCATACCCAACATAACCCAAAGGACTGGGTGGCGACCCTGCTCGGCTGCCACGACTTACACGCCCAACAAGCCTTAGTCGGGAGCGCCCGGACGGCGGCCACCGCCACTGGGGTCCCAAACTAGGGACCTCCACCTGGTGCTTGAAAGGACCGGACTCTTACGGGCTGATCCCAGCATACCGCCTGTTTCTTCCTAATAAATGTTTTCACCACCACCACCACCACCCACGAAGGAAGCGCGAGGCGCGTGCAGAGAGTGCACCGCACCTGTGTACACAGCTCACTGGAGGCCATCGCGCTTGTGCTCCCTGCAGTAATTTAGCCAAGATGCTGGGATGCTTTAATGTACACCAATACCTGAATGTTCGTGGATGCGGCAAGCATAAACGGTAGAGGGAAGATGCTGTTACACGTCACTGTTACGAGATCTACAGCAACTTTAAAGAGAATGCCGCGAAATGATAAAACCAAAGTATCCAAGCTACACTGTTCTTTAATGTAACTGTGTCTCCTTTTTGGGCAGGTAAACCTGGAAACCCAAAAGTAAGCGAATACGTGACGAGTTGCTGTGGGTTTATTGAAGGTAACCAGAGACTGCCGCCCAAAAGCACTTGTGTTACATCTCGACATTTGCTATCTTGACAGCCTAGTCACACATTCTGATTTCGTCGAATATTTTTCATATCTAACACTAATTATAATTGCAAATGATGCGACCATATCAACACCACCAATGCATCGTCGTGGAATGTGTTATCAACGTATCCGAGTAGTTTTAGAACCAAAGCCTTTTCCTTTTGTACTTGGCAGCCTTTGGTCTAAGAGTCAAGTTCTTCTCGAGCAGTCACGTTCTAGTCTGGGCAGCCGGAGGCTTTAATGTGCTTGCGCATCAGACCAGAGGCGGAACACAACGAAAATCCAACTTAACGACAAAGAAATGATAAAGAAGGCAAGGGTAGCCCTGTTATCGGGATTAAAATCGTTTGTCTCAAGAACAGTGCGAACGCTTTCATTATCGCCGGACTAGAAAGAACAAAACAAGAAATAAGCACTTTCCGTGCGCGGAGTGATAACAACATCTGGTTTTAGTTCTTAACCTGGCGTTCTGAGAACGCTGATCAGATAAATACGAAAGACGCCTCATCTGCAAATATAACAATGATATAAAGCATACTTCGACAAAGCCAATCCCGTGGTGGGAAAAAATGATCAAGCCGTTACTTTTCGTGCTTTCTAAGGAAAAACGAGTTGGGCAGGAAGGAGGGTGCAGAAATAGAGGCAGCGTAAAATTGATAGCCATCTTGAGTCGGCATTCGAAGGTTTCTTCGTCGGTTGGTGCCCGTTCATTGCCCATTTTTCACAAAGCTTTGCGACCACACTGCTGCCATTATGACAAAGTCGCCTGAAAAAAAAATGGCTGCGGTGATTGCTAAACTTGTGGAACGGTCACGTAAGAAAAATCGCCAGAAGAAATTATTGGTTTGTTTGTGGGTAAATCTCGCGTCTGCGTGATTGTGAGGCGTCAAGTGCGTTCATTGCTGACCCAGCCTTGCGTGTCAACGAACGCATTTTTCTTCCTTTCATGCTTCCAATGTCGACCATGTAGTACGTAAACACGGCTTGGGTTGGCTGTAATGAGAAAAAAAAGGAAAAAATAACGCTGCACAACAACGCTGACTCGAAAGTTTTTCTTGTTTCGCAAATACTTTGATCGAATTGTTTGTTTATAGCCTTGAACGCAGGACATCTTTCTATGTTTAATGGAAAATAAGAATAACGCTTTTACGTGAGAATACTACGCACAGGCTGTAAGGTGGCACATTCGAAGGCTTAAAATAAATTTAGACCACATCGGGTTCCTTAATGTGCACCGAAACGCCAAAACAAGAGCCTTTTTGTGTTTTGGCTCTCGCAGAAATGTTTTTCTTTGTTTTATTCTTTATTCACTATTTATTTATTGATGCCCTCACGATAGAACTATTACAGAGGGAAATACAAAGATATTGATGAACAAATAACATAGCCAGAAAGGGCAAAAGACCCAATTTTTAAGCACAACAGTGATCGCATGAAGTTGTACGTATAGTATCCCTATAAAGTCATGTAACTGCTAGCTAGGAAGCGCAATATATGGTTTAAGCGTAGAATACTTGCACTCGGCGTCAGATACTACCTCGCTGAATGTAGTCAGAAAATGCTTCATCCCAGAAATCCGATAATTCACTATAGAATGCTCAGCAGTGCGCAAAGCAAATCGTCTATGCATTCATTAATCACAAAACAAGTATGAAGTCAACTGAAGGCACCATAACTTCCTAACGCCAGGAAACCACCTGAAAGCTGTTCAGCGGGTGCGCGGCAGCCAGGGAAAGAAAAGAAAAACTCGACTTGGAGGGAAAAGGCATTTAAAAAACTTTGAGGACGCTTAAGCTTAGGCCTCTGAGGGTATAACGTGATAACATTATCGGGCTCCGTTCGCATCGCCTACTCTGTTACCTAATTCCTAATTAACGCTCATAATTGCTTATGTACGCATTAGTACGTGTATCTGAGACACCTAAGCAAGTCAAAGACCACAACGCATTTACTAGGTCCACCTTAATTCAGCTTGAACCAAATAGCCTTCGTTGACATATAGGTAATGTGCCCGTCTGGCAGACTGAATGTTCTGCGTTGATTCCGGCAGAATTCACCCAAATTAACTTTTCACTTCAATTACTCTACTTTGCATATATTTTTAGGTTTTTTTGCTTCGTTGCGGATTTTCGCCTCACAATAACGAAGGCGACGGCAACGCCGGCTTTTCTGCGGCACGTGGCCTTAACGCTATCGCGCTAAAATATCGTTCAGGTATATGTGCAGTCGATTTTTCAAAACTAAATAACAAACAAGAAAAAGCTGTGACAAGTGAAACGTGCACCGTCTGCTTTGGAAAGAGCATTTCTTGTCTACCACGCTTAAAAAGGAAAAAATTCTCCGCCGCCAACACTGCCTCAGTGTTCAGCTTAGGAACGTTAGCTACAGGAGCTTGAAGTGTTTACATCTGTGAGCTCAGCAAACGTGGAGAAAACCAGATCAAGACATCCGCGGATGTTTTCTTTCCGGTAACACAAAAAAGCAAACAGCAGCTAATAAATTAAAACATGGTTATAGACAGACACCTATGTAAAATTAATAACAGCTTTACGAAAGGCAGCAGTATCAGTAATTTCAGCAATATTGTGGGGAAGGTGATTAATAATAATAATAATTGGTTTTGGGGGGAAAGGAAATGGCGCAGTATCTGTCTCATATATCGTTGGACACCTGAACCGCGCCGTAAGGGAAGGGTAAAGGAGGGAGTGAAAGGAGAAAGGAAGAGAGAGGTGCCGTAGTGGAGGGCTCCAGAATAATTTCGACCACCTGGGGATCTTTAACGTGCGCTGACATCGCACAGCACACGGGCGCCTTAGCGTTTTTCCTCCATAAAAACGCAGCCGCCGCGGTCGGGTTCGAACCCGGGAACTCCGGATCGATTCCAGCTGACACAAGTTCTGGGCATGAATGAATCTTCAAAACATCTTGTGCGACAAGAAGGGATCCAAACTTTGTGGCGGTGATCAATGCGTGCTGAAATATACGGTGGTCTTTTTAATAACTTCTCTTTCAGATAAGGATTATGATAAATTTTGTGAAAAGTACATAATGAAGCTATTGACCTGCGATGGGAAAGAAGCGGTAGGGAAAGGTTAGCTTTCATGGCAGTTAAACTACTAGTACGATGATAGTTGGAAAGTATGAAACGACAACCGCGGTTTTGAACTGATTCTAGGTCAGAAATGAGAGATTCGACCCCAGTGTTTCACACCGATGAAGCATATTCCAATTTAAAACGGACCAATGTTTTGTAAAGTAGTAGTTTTAATGAACTCGGTGCGCATGAAAAATTTCTGCGAAGGTATCCAAGGATGCGGTTGTCGTTATTTATAATGTAGTCAACATGAGGTTTCCAAGACAGGTTAGAAAAGACATGAACACCCAGGCATTTATAAGACGACACACTTTCATGAGTGATGCCATTAATGCAGTAGGTATAGTGTGCAGTAGAAAGACGAGAAATGGGCAAATGCTTGCATTTAGTAATGTTTAGCTTCATATTCCACAGGTTACACCAATCCATTACCTCGTTAATATCTGACTGAAGAACAGATCCATCATTATCATCATTAATTTCGCGGTAAATAACCCAGTCATCGACAAAAAGACAAATGGAAGACGATATAGTAGTTGGTAAGTCGTTTATATAAATGAGAAAGAGGAGAGGCCCAAGAACGGACCCCTGAGGCACGCCAGAGCAAACAGGCGAGGAATCTTAATTGACGTTATTTGCTGTTACAAACTGACTTCGGTTCTAAAGCAAACAACGCAACCATGCAAGTAATGTGGAATCGATGTTAAGGCTGTTTAGTTTAAGAAAAAGAAGCTCATGTGAAACCTTGTCAAATGATTTATAAAAATTTATAAATATAGAATCAGCATGGGACTCGCGATCTAGAATGCAATTCAAGTCATTTGTGAAGCATATGAGTTGCGTTTCGCATGAAAACGATTTACGGAAGCCGTGTTGGGCATTACTGAAAAAGGAATTGGATTCTAAAAAAGGTAGCAAGATGAGTGTAGATGACATGTTCCATGATTTTATATGGAATGCTGGTGAGCGACACAGGGCGAAAGTTGTCAGGGCAATGTTTACCGCCAGACTTGTGCAGATCACCCTACCAACCTTCCAGTCATTGGGAATATAGCCTGTTTCCAGAGACTGGTCAAACAGTTTGGTAAGGATCATTGAACTGTACAGCTTTTTATTAGCCAGAAATTTCGAATTAATGTTATCGACGCCATAGGAGGAAGAAATCTTGAGGTTTTCAATTATTCTCAGGATGCCAGCTGTGTCAAAAAGAATTGGATCCATGGGAAAAGCATCCGAGACCGGACACTCCTGATTGGTAATGCAAGCACTGCCAGAAAAAGCAGCAACAAAAACACTATTCATTCAGCACATTCATTAGGTGAAAATGCAACGCCATCAGAAGATGTAAGAACCCGCCGTGGTGGCTCAGTGGTTATGGCGCTCGGCTGCTGACCAGAAAGACGCGGGTTCGATCCCGGCCGTGGCGGCTGAATTTCGATGGAGGCGAAATTCTAGAGTCCCGTGTACTGTGCGATGTCAGTGCACGTTAAGGAACCCCAGATGGTCGAAATTTTCGGAGCCCTTCACTACGGCGTCCCTCATAGCCTGAGTCACTTTGGGACGTTAAGCCCCCATAATCCATAATCCAGAAGATGTAAGTAGTACTGACGAACTATCTTTCTTCTTCACACTGTTCCAAAACTGTCTAGGGTTATTAATCTGCAGAGAAGGTAAAGTACTGTTAAATAAGGAGTGCTTAGCATTTTTCAGAGCTAATTTGTACTCAGCGGCCGCAGAACGGTAACCGTCCCATCGTTGTTGCGAATTCGATGATTTGGCCGAGTGAAACAAGCGCTTTTTCTTATTGGATAGCCTTTTTAAAATGTTAATAAACCACGGTGATTGGCTATTACAACGCAAACCTCTTCGTGGCACAAATGTATTAGTGAGACGTTCAACAGTGTCCCTAAATAATTCCCAGTTAGTGTGGACAGAACACTGGTAAATAATTGTTTAAGGAAAGAGAGAAAAGAGCTAATTCACGATTAATGGCATCATAGTCCGCCCGGTTGTAATCTATAATAGACTTGAAGATGCTCTGGCGATTAGGAATATTAATTTTTACATCGAAATGAAGCAAGGAGTGATCACTAAGACGAGGTAAGTACGAGATTGAAGGGATAAGATCCGGAGCTTTGGTTAGCACAAGGTCTAATACATTGGAAGATGATGGCGTGACTCGAGTTGGCTCGAGATGGCAGCGATGGCGTAGAAGTAGAGCGTCCGCCTCGCGTGCAAGAGGACCGGGGTTCGAATCCTGGTGCCGCGCAATTCTCTATCGGGTTTGAAAAAGAAATTCCGCGTGTCGATGGAATTGCATAACGAGGCCTGGAGTGCGGCCTGATCTCAGTGACCAGAGCCGACAACGCACTCCCTCACCAGAACAGTATTTGACCACCCTGGTGTAGTACTTGGCCACAACCTTCTATGAAGAAACCAATTAACGCTCGGCCCTCAGTCCACAGCGGCTGCGGAGCAACTGAGCAAGGCGGCGGTCAGACCTGTGACGCAGCGGAGGGTGCTAAGAATTTCTGGCTCCGGACAGGCTGCCATTGGAATCTGAACCTGACAATGTTCAACGCCAGAACTTTATCTAGTGAGGCTAGCCTAGCAGTGCTGTTGGAGGAACTAGCGGGAATTAAATGGGATGTCATAGGGCTTAGTGAAGTTAGGAGAGGTGAGGCGTATACAGTACTAAAGGACGGACACATACTGTGCTATCGCGGTTTAGAGGATAGACGAGAACTAGGTGTAGGATTCCTCATTAATCAAGATATAGCTAGCAACGTAGATGAGCTCTATAGTGTTAACGAGAGGGTAGCAGCTATTGTAATTAGGCTCAATAGGAGGTATAAGCTGAAAGTGGTGCAGGCCTACGCACCCACATCCAGCCATGATGACAAGACCGCTGAAAGTTTCTATGAAGACGTGGAATCGGCAATGAATAAAGTAAAATCACACTACACTGTACTGATGGGCGACTTCAATGCGAAGGTGGGCAAGAAGCAGGCTGGCGACCACGCGGTAGGCGACTATGTGATAGGTTCTAGGAAAAGCAGGGGAAAGTTATTAGTAGAATTCGCAGATAGAATTAATATACGGATCATGAATACTTTCTTCCGCAAACGAGAGAACAGGAAGTGGACCTGGAAGAGCCCCAATGGGGAGACTAAAAATGAAATCGACTTCATATTATGCGCTCAACCTGGCATCGTTCAGGATGTGGCCGTCCTCGGAAAGGTGTGCTGTAGCGACCACAGAATGGTAAGGTCTCGAATTAGCTTCGACTTCAAGAGGGAACGGAAGAAGCTAGTGAAGAGGAAGTCCAGTAACAAGTTATAGCGGTAAGAGGGAAAACACAGGAATTCAAGATATCACAGCAAAACAGATATTCGGCTTTGACTGATGAAGACGATCGTGATGATAAGACAATGGACGATAATCTGACAGCCATCATTACGGAGTGCGCGGTAGAAGTAGGCGGTAGGACAGTTCGACCGGATACCGGAAAGCTATCTCAGGTGAAGAAAGATCTGATTAAGAAACGCCAAAGCATGAGGGCGTCTAACCCTACCGACAGAATAGAACTGACAGAGTTATCGAAGTTAATAAATAAGCGCAAGGTAGCCGACGTAAGGAAGTTTAATATAGAGAGAATCGAGCATGCTCTAAAGAACGGAGGTAGCCTAATAGCGGTGAAGAACAAACTAGGCATAGGTAAAAACCAGATGTATGCGTTAAGAGACAATGAAGGCAATGTCTTTAGCAATATGGATAAGATAGTTAAAGTAGCCGAAGAGTTCTACACAAATCTGTACAGAAGCCAATGTAATCATAGCGTTAATGGGAGAGACAGTAGCTTAGAGCGATGCGTCATCCCGCCAGTAACGAAAAAGGAAGTAAAGAAAGCCCGTTCTATTGAACGGGGAAACGCGGCAGGGGAGCATCAGGTAACAGCAGATCTGTTGAAGGATGGAGGGGAGATCGTGCTAGAAAAACTAGCCACCCTGTATACGCAATGCCTTATGACCTCGACCGTACCAGAAGCTTGGAAGAACGCAAACATTATCTTAATTCTTAAGAAGGGAGACGCCAAGGACTTGGAAAATTACAGACCGATCAGCTTGCTATCTGTTCCGTACAAGGTATTTACTAAAGTAATCGCAAATAGAGTCAGGGCAACCTTAGACTTTAATCAACCAAATGATCAGGCAGGCTTTCGTAAAGGATATTCCACAATAGATCATATTCACACTATGAATCAGGTGATAGAGAAATGCGCAGAATATAACCAACCTCTATTTATAACCTTTATTGATTACGAGAAAGCATTCGACTCAGTGGAATCCTCAGCAGCCATACAGGCATTCCGTAATTAGGGTGTAGAAGAGCCTCGTCAAAATACTGGAAAATATATATATATATATATATATATATATATATATATATATATATATATATATATATATATATATATATATATATATATATATATATATATATATATATATATATATACACAACAACTTCACAGCTACCATAGTCCTCCATAAATTCAGCAATAAAATTCCATTAAGGAAGGGCGTCAGGCAAGGAGACACGATCTCGCCAATGCTATTCACCGCCTGTTTACAGCAGGTATTCCGAGGCCTGAATTGGGAACAATTGGGAATAAGAGTAAATGGAGAATACCTAAATAATATGCGATTCACTGATGACATTGCCTTGCTGAGTCACTCAGGAGGTGAACTGCAAATCATGATCAATGAGTTAGACAGGCAGAGCAGAATGCTGGGTCTAAAAATTAACATGCAGAAAACCAAAGTAATGTTCAACAGTCTAGCAAGGGAACAAAATTTCACAATTGACAGTGAGCGCCTGGAAGTGGTAAAGGAATACGTCTACTTAGGGCAGGTAGTGACAGCTGATACAGATCATGAGAGGGAGATAACTAGAAGAATAAGAATGGGGTGGAGCGCATATGGCAGGTTCTCGCAGATCATGAGTGGCAGTTTACCAATTTCTCTCAAGAGAAAAGTGTACAACAGCTTTATCCTACCGGTACTCACATACGGGGCAGAAACGTGGAGGCTAACGAAAAGGGTTCAGCTTAAGTTAAGGACAGCACAGCGAGCCATGGAAAGAAAAATGATAGGTGTAACGTTAAGAGACCGGAAGCGGGCAGAGTGGGTGAGGGAACAAACGCGGGTTAATGACATCCTAGTCGAAATCAAGAGAAAGAAATGGGCTTGGGCAAGGCATGTAATGCGAAGGCAAGATAACCGCTGGTCCTTAAGGGTAACGGAGTGGATTCCAAGAGAAAGTAAGCGTAGCAGGGGGCAGCAGAAGGTTAGGTGGGCGAATGAGATCAAGAAGTTTGCAGGCAAAGGGTGGATGACGCTGGCAAAGGACAGGGTTAATTGGAGAGACATGGGAGAGGTCTTTGCCCGGCAGTGGGTGTAGTAAGGCTGCTGCTGCTGCTGATGATGATGGTGATGGCGTGGCTCCAGTTGGCCTAGTAACCAGCAGCGAAAGATTGAAGTGCGTACAGGTTCGCAAAAAATTATTGCATTCGGTAGAAATGGGGCGAGGATACGGCGATGTATTAGCCCACACGATACTGGGATAATTGAAGTCACCAGCAAGAAGGATTGCCGCACCCGGATAACGTACTGAGATCATGTTGAGAACATCATGCGTTTTTTGAAAGAAAGTTGCACACGAAGACGGGAACGGTAGCATATGCCCAGAATCGGTTTCCTGAAGTGAACACGAAGCTTAACCCAAACCAACTCTAAAGTGTTAGAAAGACTAATGAGTGAAGACACAATATTATCGGCGATGGCTATTAAAACACCACCTCCACTTCTGTGACCTCCATCAGTACGATAAACACTGTAGCGCTTTTTGCAATCGAACAGTTCCTTGCTCTCTGTCTTTGCAGAGAGCCAGGCTTCGGTCAGCAATACAACATCGGCATCACATGAGTGGATGACAGAGTTTAGATCTTCCCGCTTTGGTATTATGCTTCTTATGTTTGTGAAAAGAATTCAATGTGCTGTCTTATCTCCAGTCGCCCGTCCATTGCCCCTCCCGAATCTCTATGGCGAAACGTGTGGCGAGCCAGAAGCACTGCGATAAGGGGCCACTAAAAATCCTGGTGGGCCAGATAGCTGGAAAACGCTATCGTGAATAGGGTCATAGCCGTAGCATTTGTTGTTACAATACAGTTTGTTATACCTCAGCTTATACTTAAAGTCAGCATCCTTCTCTAACTGCACAAGCTTCTTTCTAGCGACACGTGTCTGCAAAGAATAATCTTCACTTACAGTGACCTTTTTGTCTATAAGTTTGGCAGACTGCACTAGGATTTGTTGTTTTGTTTTGAAAGACCGGAACTTCACAACAATCGGACGACACCTTTCATCCGAGAACACACCAATCATGTGCGTTAGTTCAAACATGTCATTCGTAAGAACAGGATCAAAGCAGCCTGAGACAAGGTTCAATAATTTTTCCTCCGTTTCATCCCACGTTTCGGACAAACTGTCTGGTGCGCCGAAGAACAGAAGATTGTCCCTGCGCTGCCGGCCTTCCAGCTCAGTCTGTCCAAGATGTAACTTGTAATTTTCATTGACAAGCTTATCGGTTAGCTCACGCAAAATACGCAATTCCCCATGAGGGGAATTTCGCACTAAAAGGGTGGGGGGTAGAGGAGGGAACACAGCTCATCGGGTACAATGTGTTGACGTATGTCAGACAACTCAGAAGTGTGAGAAATTCATTATTAAAGCAACGACAAAACATCGCCTTCACATATACGCAAGGCCATCGTTGTAGTCCTATGAAACGGGACTTTGGGGTGACCCGAGAAATACTAAACGAAAGGAGCGAGACATCGCAATCCATCACAGGATAGGCTGAAAATGAGGATTACAGGGTGATGGTAACTGCGCGTACAGTAACGCAATGCGCTGAATAGTGAGCGACGCGAAAAGGTGCAGTGATGGAGGTGTAATACGGGATGAAAGCGTAATAATAATAATTAATAATTGGTTTTTTGGGGAAAGGAAATGGCGCAGTATCTGTCTCATATATCGTTGGACACCTGAACCGCGCCGTAAGGGTAGGGATAAAGGAGGGAGTGAAAGAGGAAAGGAAGAAAACGTGCCGTAGTGGAGGGCTCCGGAATAATTTCGACCAACTGGCGATCTTTAACGTGCACTGACATCGCACAGCACACGGGCGCCTTAGCGTTTTTCCTCCATAAAAACGCAGCCGCCGCGGTCGGGTTCGAACCCGGGAACTTCTGATCAGTAGTCGAGCGCCCTAACCACTGAGCCACCGCGGCGGGTATCGTGAAGAACCGTTTTGAGGACACGCTTGGGCTAGAGAGACATAGAGCATAGACATGACATACAGGTCTTGTTATGCGCCGTTACAACAGGTTCTTTTCGAACAACTCTGACAAAGTGATTCACGGGACACTGCCAGCAGCCTCGTTTGGAAGAGTGCGCCCACAGACTGTAAAAAGACTTCGAAAGCCAGCCACGGTGATAATTGCATTCGGCGGCCTGCACAGGTTCAAGGTTCGACCCCAGCATCGGCATCTGCATTCTGATGGAGGCGAAATTCAAGGAATTCCGGATGGTTGAAATTTGCCCGGAGGTTTTGATTAAGGCCTGCCGCGTAGGCCGTGGGCTTCTTGCGCTGTCGCGTAAAATTAATTAAAGAAGCTGAAACGCTGCCGGCGCATTCGAGTTTTTCTCGTTGAATTAATCAGTCGCACACACACAAAAAAGACGTAAGTTGTTTTTTCGGACTAATTCGTTTTTCTCTTATACCAGAATTCGTCCTTGTGCGAGCATTTAGGGCTAAAAAATGTGCTAATGGTACGCAAAAGCAAGCAGTTGTCTGAGGAATGCCAGGCCAAATTAGCGTGTCGACAGTGGAATCGCGCTGAGTCACGACGTTTTTTTCACGGTTTCACTGGAAACGATTGTTAAAGACAAGCTAAAAAAACAGCCTGCGCTATCTCGGCCACTTGAAACACAACGGCGTGTTCGTGCTCGTCTTCTGTTCTTTCCGAAAGCGCGCAGGGTATGTCAGTACCTTATCGGTCAGACGTACTGGCAGAACGAAAAGCTGCCGCCGGATGACATCGTTTTTAAAAAGCGCAGTCGATTGTTCTCACGGGAAGTAAATTATCGGCTGGTATTGTAACGCGCGAAGCCAAGGCTTTTCTAGCTTGATTTAAGCTAACTTGGAAGAGAGGCGGAGTTAAGCGCACCCACTATTTGGCTGCGGCGCCTCGCTAGAAAACAAATCTCCACCCGGCCAGTGTCTTCCCCTTCTGCTTTTTGGCAGGAAAACTCTGGCACGCAGAATCAGTGAGGACAAAAAAGCAGAACTAAAAAACGCACTAGCGGCGAATCCTTACGCAAATCTTTTCTTTTGAAGCCCCATGGGGACAAGACGCCTCGTCGGTTATAAAATTCGCCCCTTGGCTGGAGAGAAATGACGAGCCAGACCGGAAGTGACGTTATTTCCGGTGAAGGTATCAACAGTTGTTAATGCTGCCCCATTGCCAACAGATAATAATATTGAGTGTCCCTGTGAATTTTTTTTTCAAGGCTATGTATTACACAACGCTTCTAACACAACTCTCCCTCTTCTTATAACTGTTCGTAAGAGAAATAGCAAAAATTCGATACCATTCTTTCTGTAAGCATTGTCGTGACCGTCGTGACATACAAATCATGCAGCAGCTCGCACAAGTTTCTGTTGGAACTAACATATGCCCCATCCCGATAAAAGCTCAGTTGACACGTAAGTACACAAGCCCACCTTCAGAAATGAAGCTGAAACGTGTTTGCTACAGCACAGGTTGTCGTCGCCGGACTAGCAACCCTTACATGAAAGATAAAAGTTATAAAGGGAAGGCGAAAGCGGAGCTGCTGGCCTGGGGCTTATGCTCGTGATCTACTACTACACAGGGGAAGAACTTGATAAGGAACGACTGGACAAATTAAACGAACATGGCGCTGATTCAAGAGGTCTAGTGTGCGCTGCCTTTTCAATAATGCGCGCGCACGATTTATGCACTGTGGAAGACTGAATAAAACTGCTGAACCTCATCCAGCAGAGTGCCTGCTGGGTGCACACGTTTGGGTGCACACGTTTCAAGACCACCAAACAGTGGCTGCGGGATGCGTGATCCTGGCTTTAATTTGAACACTGAGGCAGATGCGCTGTTGAGTTGTGGTTGTATCGACTGAGTGTCAGCGTTTTGGGTCCAGATTGGCGAAGAAGATCATGTGCGATAATGCAGCTCCCCCCCCCCCCCCCCCCCCCGCTGTTCTCTCGACATGGAACATGAGCTGCATGGTCAGTGATGTAGGCCATGATGCGGGGAAGTGGTGAGGCTCTTCCTTCACTATAGGAGGAATTCGTATGACTGGGGGCAGTGGATGTAGGGAGCTATGATTGAAATTTACACGCAAAAAACACTAACGTAATCTATGCAGGCATTACGTGACTGAACTAATTAGTGAGGCAAATAGAGAGAACACTTGCCCTGCGTATATTTTTGGCTGTCTAACTGAAGTGATCCTTAGTATTTATTTATTTATTTGTTTATTTATTTATTCAAATACCTCACGGATTCCGACTGGAGTATTACGTGAGGGGGGTTACATAACCGGGGCGCGAAACAGAAGCAAACAGAAGATGGTTATTTTAACACCGTTATGCAATTGTAAGCAATCAACCAGAGAATAGAACTAAATTGAAAAACACACTTCAGAACACAGTTCAGAACAAAATGCTGCTTATTTTTTTCTTTGAAAATAACATAACCTGAGATGTGAACAATGTTCTCAAGAAGATTATTCCAATAAACGATTGCATCGAGGAGGGGCTGATGAGTTGAATGTGGTGGCCCCGTCCCGAAAGGCGTTTAAAAACTGAGGTGATTATTCAATCGGTGAGATGTGCGGTCCGGTTGTGTAAGAGGTAGTGTGGTGGAATGATGGCTGTAATAAATTTTATGAAGAGGCAGATAAGTGCTATTGTTCTGCGAGATTCTAAGGATGGAAGGGACAACGATGCCTTAATGTTAGTTACGCTGGAATATCGGCAATAGTTGCGAGCAATGAAGCGAGCGGCGCGGTTTTGTACGCGCTCTAGGGAATGAATTAAGTAGTGTTGTTGGGGTAACCAATTGGAAGATGCAAGTTCAAGTTAAGGGCTGACAAATGTTCGATATGCGAGCTGCCGTGTAGGAGAAGGTGAACCTCTGAGGTTACGTTTTTATAAACTAATGTGCGGTTAGCTTTGGCAGTAATTTTTTCTGTGTGGGTTTTTCGTGAGAGATTAGGTAAACAGTGGGCGCCAAGGTGGTTGTATGATGATGCAAGAGTGTCTGGTCTGTGGTTAAGCGAGTAAGTGAAAAGGGAATTGGACCATTTACGGTTAAATGTCATTAATTGGCATTTATCAGTGTTAAGGGACATTTTCCATGATGTGCGCCAGTTATTAATGCGGTGTATAGATCTTCTTGAAGAGCGATGTGCTCATTAACAGAGCGGATTTCACGATAAATAATGCAATCGTCAGCAAACAATCTGATTGTTGAGGTAATGCCTAACGATAGATCATTTATGTAGTCGGCAACAATAACAGGGTCGGCTCTTCATTGCTAATGTTTTTATGTGAATGCACATAAGTGTTATGACTTCTACAGAAACTGACTGACCACATAATAAAAAATAAAGCTCCAGCAATGATGGTGCCTTATTGTTTCTAAAACTGCGGCAGCCCTTTTTTAATGTCCTTTTTTAACGTCCTGACTGCTGGCTGTAATTTTTCCTGTGTATAAAATATCACTGTGCTTACGCTTGCGCCTTCAATACACCGTGCAACTACGCGGACTTCCCAGAACGAACGGGGATTGTAAGGAGTGCAGTCTCTCTGAGAAATACAAAATTTCAGCAGGAGCTTTCGCTCGCTTTTTTTTCCCCCATCAGTTTATAAGATAGAGCGTTTGGAACCGGGAGATAGGTTTGATGAGTTGCGTCCTCGCTCCTTGCAGACAGTGTATTGCCTCTTGGCCTCAAAGTGCCAGCTCGATTCTAAGTTCCTAAGTGCCACAAAAGCAATCGTTCCATATGCGTTTTTTTTTTTCATTTCTTGAGCCCATTTTGTGCAAGCTTCACCAATCGCAGCTCCTACAAGCTATACCGCGCTCGACTAGTCATGGTCTGAAGAGCTATACTTCTGGGGCTAGTTGGTATTTCATCATACGGTTTTAGAAAGGGCTAAATGTCACAGGAACAGCAAGCTCCTGCGCCAGTTAGCGCTTTCCGAAATAGCATGTAGTCATGGTCTATTTTTTTTTCTTCTGCATCAGCCTGAGCTTGCGTCGAGGAAGAAAAAAAACTAGAATAGTCTAGCGTGGTAGCGCTGGAGTTCTATATTTCTATCCTGCATCTGAATAGACAGCATCTGTGGAGCCTCTAAGCTTTTCATTGGCGTTGTTTCGGCCGTAGTTGCCCTAGCTCCAAAATTTAACATCAGCCCCATCCCCGCCGCGGTGGCTCAGTGGTTAGGGCGCTCGACTACTGATCCGGTGTTCCCGGGTTCGAACCCGACCGCGGCGGCTGCGTTTTTATGGAGGAAAAACGCTAAGGCGCCCGTGTGCTGTGCGTTGTCAGTGCACGTTAAAGATCCCCAGGTGGTCGAAATTATTCCGGAGCCCTCCACTACGGCACCACTTCTTCCTTTCTTCTTTCACTCCCTCCTTTATCCCTTCCCTTGAGGCGCGGTTCAGGTGTCCAACGATATATGAGACAGATACTGCTCCATTTCCTTTCCCCCAGCACCAATTATTATTATTATTATTCATCAGCCCCATCCCCATAGAGTCACAGACTAAAGGCTCCGGCCGGGAGCGGAGTGCACATCGACTTTCAATAAAAATTAAAATTCTCTTACCCCGCGTGCGTTTGTGCGCATGTGGCAGAAACAAAGGGAAAAATTCATTGTCCGTGCAATATCTCAACAGCGAAACCTAACACCGCTGCAGAAGCATGCAGTAGCGTGAATAATAGAAGAACGGGACAGATAAAAATACAGAATGTGCGTAGTTACGAAGGTCAACCCGGGAGAACCGTCCGCAAGCTGAGCCCAAATGCATGGTATACAACATGCGTCGACGGGCATTCAAGTCCAAACACTCCGGAGTCGGCTCAGCCACCGGGATCCCCTATCTCTTGCACACTCTTAAGTGGTTGGTGGTGGTGGTAGAGGTTTATTATAGAAATAAGAGCAAGTAATAACCCGAGATCCAAGTACACCCTGTGCCGTATGTGGGTGCACCCCTACACGTGCTCGGGTAGATGTGGTCTCTCTTCCTCAGTTCTTCTTTTGGACCCCCCTCCCGTGGGCACCTATTCCAGAGGCGATGTACACTCATGTTGGAGCTCGTGCTCGTGCGCCTGTGTCCCTCTCTCCTACTTGAGCACACAATGACTTTTTTCGAAACAATCCCCGTGACGTCACGAGAAAGTCTTCGCGAGCAGTCGGCGCAACGTGTGGTGTTACGTGCACACCGTCGGCTGTAAATCTACGCAACTTCACTTCGTGTTTCCCGTCAGCCGAATGACGGCTTCGAATCGTCACGTGTGACGTCGCGAAAGTAAACAGCCTGACGACGGCGTTGCGCTTAGACGGCAAAGAAAAACAAAATAAAAGAAAAGCAACGAAGGCGAGCCGCGACCTACCTTTCAATTGCGGGTACACAAAGGGGCCGCTACCACGCGACCGTGTTTCCCGAGGAAACTCACAGAAAAAGTGAAAATGAAACAAACGAAAAAAAAAGCCAAGTGAGAAGAGCAGAAAAGGTCGAGAGAGCGAGAGAGAGTGAGTGAAAGCCGCGAAGGCTAAGCTAAATGTAAATGCCGCCCTCAGCGAGCGGGCTTGCTCTTGTTCTTTTACCCCATGTTTTTACCCCTTCGCGACGATGCCCGCAAAACTCTTCCGCTAGCTTGTCTGCGATTTTCTCCGACAGATGGCGACACTCAGTCGCCTTTTCACCTTACTATTATCTTGCACAGCAGAGGCTTGTCTCTCGGAGAAGGATGGCATTGGCCAAGGAGAAGGAAGAAAGGGTTGCTGGTGAGAAGGACTGGAGTCCGCAAAAACAAAACTGGCGCGAAATCGGCGGTCATTCCGTTTTGTCGCCTGGGTTTTGTTTAATAGACACCCGTTATTTCGATTCGTCGCTCGCGCTCGGCACGTGCCGGCCGCTCCCCGTCTCTGCGGCGCCTACTACGCACTTGCGCGTCTTCTGTTTTGGCTTCGAGAACACGCGCCCGGCACAAGCACCGGGAACGTGCGGCTTGGCCACGCTTGGAGGAAGTGCTCCGAAGGTTTTTAATTTTGCAAGCCACTTTTCCTGCGACGTTTTGCGCGCTGGCCCTCACGACATGACTCGAACGGGTGGCGCATGGCCTCTCGCAATGAGGAAACAAGATGGCCAAGAGATGGGCTGGAAGCTGTCCTTTGATGGCGCGCTAATATGCGCTCGCTGAGGGAGGAACCGCGCGAACGCCAAACACCGCACGCGCGTCTGTCTTATGCGTTCGTAACGCTTCTTTCTTCTGAATTTGTCTATTAAGGCGTTTCAGAAAGCGAGTGCGAATGCAGCACGCATGCATACACAGGAAAGCCGCCTCGAGTGTGCTGCCTAAGATGCACGAAGCTACCCTGGCGTTGATGCCAGACGGCTCCGGAGGCGGAATGTCCCCAGAATGCGCTCCACTGCATGTGCCGTGCCTCTGTAATTGACAGCATTCACTAGACTAGTTAAACCATGTTTCCTAACAAGTTAGTAACTAGTAAAGAACTGAAGCAACACAAGTACATCTGCCCTGTTCCAATGGCTGGATTGCACCTTTAGGTGCACACGAATCTCGCGAGTAAGGATGCATGAAGTGCTTGCACTGGCTGCTGTCCTCAAATGATGGAGTGCAGTCTTCTCCGAGTCGTTCGCAGTCTGTTCCAGCACGCACTTAAGGCTTTAGCTTCGCACTCACATGAAGCTAATAATTGATTCCAAGTTTCCTCGCGTGGCTGATGCGATGACCTTTCCTCCAGGGCCCACCTTCTGTTTTTTGCTCTCCCCGCGCATAGAGGTATATGAATATGCCCCATGGTGTGGTATAATTTCTCACATGAAGCCAGAGTATCCCATGAGGGACGCTGCCGGGCGAACGATTCGCAAAGGTTCAGCCAGGTGCGTACCTGAGCCTGGTTGAAGCTTTGTGAACCCTGAGCCTGCAGCGGCAATGGTTGTGTGTGGTGACGCTAAGTACGCGCATAACACCGGCGCATTTTTCGAGTCCTTCATCGACGCATGACCTCAAGAGCGAGCACTTGGCGGAAGGCGAGTGCATGCTATGGCGCTTCGCGGTTGTCCCGTGAGTGCCAGCGTCCCTGCCAACGCACAGCGGTGCGGAGGAGTGTACGCAGGTGAGTAAAAAGGCGACACGGCTAGAGACAAGGCCTGAATGAACGAAAATAGTCTGAAAAAAGAACCTGAGATGGCTCTGATCGGATCCAGGGACGAACGGTGTAGCGAATTAGGCGACGCTTATCAACGGCTCTGCGCCGACACACTGTGCAGTCAAGCGCGGAAACGGTAGACGTCTCGTAAGATCACGCGTCTGTTACGATACGAAAGGCGAGAGCTTGGCAGGTGCATGTATGTGCGCTCGAGTGTCATTCCCAGCGGTTTTCCGTCAGATCAGATGTCTTTTCTGTCTCGCCTACACGAGCTGTAGTGGGAAGGGCTGATCTATACCCGCTCCGGCTGCGGGTTCAGTGAGAAGAGGTAATTATACGTATTACGGCGGAGTAGCGATGCTCGTGGGATTAATAAAACCCGCAAGAATGTGGCGCGCTCCTGAAGGGCGTTCCACTGATAGCCTTAACCGATTAACGCGACTCTGAGTTCTTTGTGTCTACGTTCTCCTCATGGCACATAAGAACGCGACCGTAGTTTCGCGCTGGGCGAAGTTGGCTGAATTCGGTTTCCGACTGCCCGAGGACAATGCTTTATGGTAGTTGATGGCGAGCAAACCAGCACACAGCTGCAGCTGCATGACTGTAGGGTGGGGACCACATGCTCACACGGATGCAGCGAGCGATAATGCATCTATTAAAGAATTCTTTCACATTCAACTCAGTAGATGCACACTTACAAGCACGTCCTCAGAGCGAACTTTTTGTTTTATTATGCAGGAAATGCATCAAGTTGACCTTATCCAGTCCTTCCGCAGTGGTGGCCTAGCCTTTTGAACATTCGAATCACATCCGGGGGCTCCAGGGTTCAGATCCCCAGTGTCGCCGAGAACCTACGCATCGGGTTTCCGGTGCCTACAAGCTTTCCCTTGGCCTGGTGCTCGGCTCTACTGGGGCGACATGCTTGGGGAAAATCGGTATTAGGGCCACATCTTGTGGATGGATATTAAACACGTTATCAATGATGCTCTTTAGCCAAGATCCCCAAATCAAACCATCACCATTATTTGTTTCAGTCTTCCAGTGCTGGCGGTATCGACTTCCCGGAAGGGGCCGCTTTTCTGGGAGTGGAAAGCCACTGTGTTTTTACGAAATATCTTTACCGTTTCTTTCGTTCTTCAAAACAAACAAGCAAATAAGATTCCATTGCGATGACGTGAACGTGTATGATGCGTGCCACCGGGCGCTGTCGACAGCGATGAATTAAACTAAAACTTAAGATAATTATGTTACCTTTTCCGAACCGTTCAGCATGTCTGCAGAAGCGCAATGTGCTGCTTTATAGCGCGCATTTTGGTTGCCACTTCTCCTCAAAGCGAAGAATCTTACTCCACGCCCATCAGAAGAAATCTATTTCGTGCAGGTCTTCTCCCGTAGTCCTAGCGCCTCAAAACTCTGGGCAATGCCAACGACAGTTTTTCCAACTCAAAACTCCAGGAAGGAAAGCATGCGCGGCATGGTTCTCAGCACACAGTCCAGCGCAAATTGCGGTAATGCCATGTCCTTTCGACGATGATTTCACTAGGCTGGTGAGTAATCTATAGCGTGAATACCACTTAGCTGCACCGTTATCGCAAAGCGCCTCAAAGGCTGTGGCGATGTCTAACACGATTGTGGGAGAGTGCGGGGTGTTGGAATTTCGAAAAAAAAAAACTGCGCGTAATGACTCCGGGAAGCGCTGCCGCGCACGTTCGCAAGCGGCAAAACAAATCAAGGAAGCTCCGCGTCCCAAACACAAACACGAGAAGGTCAGTGACGGTGGCTGGTGGAGCCCAGCCAATTAACTCTTTCTGCCTCGTGCACCGAAAGGAACCGCGCACTTTTCCCAGTTCAGTTAATAATAACAGGCCGACCTTCGCGCCGCTATAAGCCCGCTGGGTGCAACAAGGTATCTCATGCAGCGCACGAAACAGTGTGCCGTTAAGGTCAACCATTCTTGCATTAGCATACGGGTGTTGGATGGGTGTTGTACAGGTGTTTATTTTTCCTAACACGCAACTCTCCATTACGACTTTGCTCAGACGGAGAGATCATATCTCAGCCTCTGCATGTATACAAACCTAGCCCACTGCACACCTGTAGACCACCCAACACTTACTATGTGGTCTGACTTGGCTAACAAGTGAAGCATAATTTTCGCTTGCGCCCTAGATTCCTGTCCTCATATATCGTCTATACAGTCACGCAGTAACGTCGTCACGTGCTGCACTTAATTACTGGGTACATGTTTCCTGCGTGTGCATCAAAATTAAAGAAAAAAATGTGTTCTATTTCTGCACAGCGTATTACGATTGAAGCCGCCGAGGTGGCTCGGTGGTCATGGTGCTCTGCTGCTGACCAGAAGGACGCGGGTTCGATCCCGGCCGTGGCAGTTGCATTTCGATGGGGGCTAAGTGCTGGATTCCCGTGTACTGTGCGGTGCCAGTGCACGTTAAAGAACCTCAGGTGGTCTAAATCATCCGGAGCCCTCCACTACGGCTTCCTATGATATCCTGAGTCGCTTTGAGAACTGAAACCCCTCTCAACCAAACCTAACACTATTATACTTGCTCAGTGTTTATAGCTATGCCATTCACAAGCGAATCTAAACACCTTCAATCAAGCAATCTGACATATAGCGGCAGAAAAAGGCTGCTGTAACCACAAAACGATTCTGCCGAACAAATTCGAGTCACCGCAGTGCCGTCGCATATAAAGGGTGTTTCACCTAAGATTTTAGACAGTTTTTAAAATAGGCTTTTTGTATTAGAAGACCACTTTTCGGCATAGTATTGTCAGCGGTTTAGTACCTCATATTAGAGCTAAGACGTGCTAACTTGCAGGCTCGTTAACTAGTATTGGATAGTTAACTTTATGCTGTTACTGTTAGGCTCCTTAATTATTGAGAGGCGCGTAGTCCAACGCAATTGATAACCATATCAGTTCTTAGAATTTCGAATACGCGGTTACCATTGGCGCTGTGGCCTAACAAATATTGTCTACGTCGCGCTAAAACACGCCCTTCCGAGAAGCTTGGAGGCAAAGCAACCCCTCCAGTGCACGTAACTCGTCGAAATAGCCAAAAGTTGCTGGACCACAGCGCCGAGGGTAACGGCGTATTCAGAATTCTAAAAGCTTATATGGATATTAGTTACGGCAGGCTACACACCTCTCAGTAGTCAAGGAGCCTAACGATATAGTTGAAAGGTTAACTATTTAAAATTAGTCAATCAGCCTGCTAGTTAGCACACCTTATCTGTACTGTGAGGTACTACACCGCTGACAATGCTATGCTGAAAAGTGCTCTTCTAACTCAAAAAGCTGATTTTTAAAAATTGTGCAAAATCTTAGGTGAAACAACAGTCAAAGTGTGGAGCGGCGCGAGTAATTAGAAAACTTTGTTTTACTAAGTGCTGCTTCACTGAATTCTTACCTTCCGTGGTATTGCGGCCAGTATATTGATACCGAATACCAGCTTGATTAACTGAGAGTGACTTACGCTTGGTAAAATTTCCTTCGCAATGCCTGGGATGCACACGTCGTCTTTCTGGTTTTCTCTCTCTTTTTTATTGCTGTTGTTTTATTTTTAAACGCACCCCCCCCCCCCCCCCCCCCTGAAAAAAAAAACGCTAGCGAAAGTGCATGCGTGCTCCTTGAGTTTAGTGGTGCGCGATGCGCGATAATCAAAAAGTAATAAATACGTATATACCGGACAGAAATAGGCTTGAAATCTGCGCAGGCATCGCAAGCTACACACACCCCGTGGCACCCGCCCGTAATACAAATGAGGCATTTCACGGGTGCAGCTTACTGCAGGGAAGTCATGGGCTATACGGAGACGAAGGTTATGGCGCTTGCGTCAACTAGGAGAATTATGCAACGGGACGGAATTAATTACAAAACATCTACGTAAAGGCTATATGGAGCTCAAGGCCCTGCGGAAGGAGAAAGGCCGCTCTTTTTTTTCTTTGTTCCTTTTTGCCCCGCAACCAGCGCTTCTTACTTGCAAAAACATTACCGCACTCCAGACGCACGCACGAACTATATCTATAGGTATATCAGGACTTTTTGCCTTCGATTTTCACCTGCTTCGATTCAGGTTACAAATGCAACTTGAGGCTTTTCATTTCCTAATCGCGGTCCTCCACTGACGTCTGACCGATGACAGCGGGGAAGACGCTTCGCGAAGAAGCAGATCGGAAAAGAAAAGAAAGAGGAAGGAGAGGGAAAGAAAGGCTCCTACTTAGCGAGGCTACCGGAGGAATACAGGAAAGGAAAATGGATGAGACGCGGAGGATATAGTATCGACGCCAGCGAACCCCCATGCATGCATTAGACTCGCCTCGGCAGAGGCTGATTTGCTGATTTTTATTTTCTGTTTTTCTTTCGTTTTTTTTTTTGCCGGCTACCTGCGTACACTAGGCAGCCTTTCGAGAGAGGTGTTGGCGAAGGGAGAAAGAAGCCAGTCGCTGAAGCAATGGCTTCTGTGCGAGCTGGACACAGTCTCACGCGTATACATAAAACTATCGGCGGCAACCTTGGTATAGTATCCAGCGCGCATATCGAGGAAAGGCTGGCTATAGGCTAAAGACTTCCTTTAACCTTTTGCTGCTTAGCTCTTCTCTCAGACTATGAAGGAGGGTGTGCTTCTCTTCATTCGTTTTATTGTTTCCTTTCCTTTCCTTCAAAACGCCTCCTCTCCCGCATACATCAGCAGCGTGCAGGGAGCAAATCGACCAGGAAATCCACCTCAAGGGTCTTTTCCTCCACGCGATCCTCGAGTCGCGGCTACACGAACCTTCAAATTAGCGAAAAGACCGTGCAAAAAAGAGACAGCAACAAACAGAACAGCGAGAACGCGTTTTGTCACACGTTGACCGCCAAGGTCGGATGCGTATGCAGGGACGCGGTAACCTCTCGCGTTACGTGTTATCGCAGCCGTTGCTTGCGGGTATGAGCCATATAAATAGAAAAGGATATAAGTTACATTTTTAAGCTCTCATTTTCTCGGGCCTCGCTGTAATACTGCACGGTGCTCTTTGGAAAGTCGCTGGGTGGCTGTTAAGAATGTAGACTTATTTTGTAAGCGCGGAGTAGCGCCGTTGGTGGGAGAAATGCTTAGTGCGCGTGTGTAGTATGCGCCAAGCTAACGCTTTTAACGAATACGACGCTGTATGATGTTGGAAACATACCCCCCCCCCCCCCCCCCCCCACCCTGTTGCAAGCACTTGTCTGCATACACCAGTGTTTCTCGCGGCCAACTGATCAGACGCGCTACCGTAACTGCGCTAGCATCCTATACCAAGTCTTAGCACAGGTAGGTCGGCAGGCTCACTTGTAGGTTAGTTGCCTCAGGAGTCACGAGGAAGACCATCTCCCACTGACAAACTGAGATTCAAACGGTCACAGACTAAGGCTGACAGAAGGGAGCCTCACCCACACTTTGGAGGAAAGTGTTTTCCTTACATGAGTCTGCAGAAACGAGCGAAGTCAACTAAGCTTTACTAGGAGGCAGCTTGCTATCTTAGCCAGGAATCTATGGCTGCATAGCTCGGTCGAGTGGCCCGAAAACGCTCCAGGTTGTCTGAGGGGGAGAGAAGAGACGAGGGGAGAGGTTCAGGAAGAGTTGCATCTGAGAAAGTGTCTGAACGAGCTAGACTGTGCTAACTGGTGCAGATATCAGTGTAATGTCTTCCAGTAAATGTCCATATGTCAGCCATGTGAACTCCAAGTGAACGTGGTTTAACGTGGAGTTCATTCAGCCTTTGCGAATATTATTCTCATGGGTTCAACGACCGAAAATGAAACCCGGGAACTCGGAGAACAGGAACTCTCGACACGCGTTGCCGTAGTAGTAGGATATTCTGAACAGAGGGGTGGTCGCATCAGTGTCATCAAAAAAGAAAGGAGTAGATAAGGAATATAATTAGGCGCCACAATTTCAGCCTTTATTGCATCTAAGCTGCTGTTATTTAATCTTTCAACGGACGATGTACCAAGCACTAGTTGTCAACACGAAAATTGTCTGTCAATAAATGCAGAAATGCCGGAAGATACGGTTTGTGAGTACTGAACAGGCATGGATTAGCCGGAGACCATGCTATAAAGCAACAAAACCGACGTCACGTTTGTATGAAGCCAACGCTGACATCCCATTCGAGAAATGTCACCCGGAGACTCGTAATTATGAGCAGCCATCCGCGCTATTGCAGGCCCCTTCAATTAGTGCACGGCAGAATGGGAAAAGTCAACTAAAGGTGGAGTACTGTAAGAAACGATGTTCAGAATCACCGGCTAGTTTATGTAGCATGCCCAACAATTCTGGACAACAGCAGTTTTGAACGGGAAAAAGTTTATGAGCGCAATTTTGTCATATTGTACGATTTCACTTTAACAATCAATATCTCCGCAGATCTCCCGTCGGTAGGCTGGCATTTTTTTCCTATTAATGTTTTTGCTATCGTAAAAAGCGATCCCCACTGGTTTTTTAGTGTAGCTTTAACTGCTCCATGCGAGTGATGGAAACGCTGCAAAAGAAAGATTTTGCCACATATCAGAATAATTGATCATCACTTTCAGTATATCTATACCAGTACGTTGCAGTTTTCCAATACTCAAATTTTTTGTCCAAAATAATGTTGGTCATATATATTCTATCTGTCAAACTTCCGATCTCAAATGGCGTACCAGGACTGCTGCGCAGTTTTTTTTTCACTAGGCTGCGCTATCATACGCCTTCACACAGTACGCCGTCACACAGTCGGAGCTGATCTCTGTACTCAAGATCTCCGCATCCTTTGAGCAGGAAACAAATGACCTTATTTTGAAACTCTATTTCTCTTCACTGACAGAGCCTGCAGTATAGGAACATTTCCTTTATCAGGCCAGGAGGCCGCACCTTCACGTGCCAAGTATTTTTGTTATGAACAGATACGTTTCACTGGACCTTATTTTCTCTTTTTCGTTTAATATAGTTGCTAGTTACTATAGTTTTGCGAATGCGGTGTTCATGCCTTTCTTGACCTCTTGTCAATAACTTCACCAGACATCATTTCGGCCCCGCTGCTATTCAATCATTCTCATTCTAATTCATTTTCTTTTCGCACTTTGCCGTCTCTTATGCACTATATAAAGTGCTCACAAAAACGAAGATAGGCAGTTGTTATGAAACAATACACAGCAGGGAGGAATTTCGCCCACTCTTTAGCCACGTCTTGCCTGGAACCCAAGGCGCTCCGAAGAAAGGGTCCTTCTTCCCGACAGATCACACGCGTGTAAGATACATAACCGCGCGAGCAATCCGACGCGCCGTGCCGTCATTGTTAATTTGCGCTCGCACGAAGGCCAGCCCCAGCGTAGCAAGGTTGCTACGGGACGATAAACCCGTCTGTCACGCGTCAAGCACGCACTGCGCGCGACAACCGGTACGAGGCGGTTCTGACCTGGCCGCAACGAGTACAGACACACCTCCGGCAGGTCTACACTCGCGCTCTTCCCTCGCGTGATGCTGCAGCGCTGACGACGTTCTCAGGCGCGAGGAGGGTGGCACAGGTCCAGACAGCGATGGGGCTCGGACCCTCCTCCGCGTTTCTTTATTCGGCACCGCGGTCGGCCCCGGTGGAATGACTCGTCCCAAGGCTGCCCGTAGTACGGTGCGTTCCCGTTCGCGTGCTGGAGTGCGTGCCATTCTAGCTTTTGATTTCTTTCTTTTTTCCAGTTATGTGCAGTGCTAGGTACGCTGATGCTGTGCGACGCTGAGCGCACTCTCTTTTATTTATTTAGACAGATACTGCGAGCCTTTACGGGCTCGTACAGGAGCGGATAAAAAGGCAAACAGGGCAAGGTAAAAGAACAGCATGAAATATAAGGCATGTAAATAGTTATTTCAGAGCAAAAACCAGAGGGCAAGCGCAACGAAAAGTACAAATATAACAGTGAGACGCCCATAATGGTAGGCAAGGGCCAAAAATAAGAGAAAAACATAATTCAATAAATAATACGTAGTAAAGAAACAAAAGCAAGCAGGATAAAAGCGCAAAGGAAGCAATGCAAAACAGATAATGCTACGTGAAAGAGGCAACAGCGTACAGTGATTCGATGGTGAACAAAAAAAACAACAAATGTGCAAATGCATAGAACGCAAAATAATTACACGCAGATCTACTCATGAAAAGTGAACTAATTTTAGTTTTAAACAAACCAACCGAGTCAGCAGTCACAACTGCTTCTGGCAAACGGTTTCATTTTTTAATAGCGGTACCCCACTTTGCTAAGCGCAAATTTGTAATTCTAGCCCTATTTTAAGAAAACAGTTGATTTTTTTCAAGAGAGAAATAATAAATATGTTTGTTAGAACTGACGGTGACCGGAATGACAGTTACCAATCCCCTTGGGCATAGGCGGGTGAGACCTGCTGACCCTGGAGATGCCTCGGTCATTCGCGGCGATTCTAAAAAGCATAAACTGGGACGGGAAGACGGCGGGGTTTTCTCTGATTGAGTTCTCAAATCAAGAAAGCCAAGACGGGGGCAGACTGAATTCAAGTATCTGCCTCTACATTTTCCCATGTTGCAGAATATGCACGAGGGGCGATGCTTCGCTTCGCGCCAGCTCAGAAACACTGCTTCTGAAAGATGGCCCCAAAAAATGCTTGCGAAACAAGCAAGGCACAGCCAGTCCGTCTCAGACGAAGGTCAGTCGCTAAATTTTAGTGGCATGCCAGTAGAATTCGTTTATTTTTATTTATCCTTCCTCTCCCAGCGAGCAGCAGCCGCAGGCTCCACAACGATGCACAGAAACGGTTTTCCAAAGCATTCGCCCCGTTTCTCTTTCGTCACCGCGCTGTTTTGCTATGGAGTGCACTCAGCAGTAGAGGGAAGTAGGTCTGGAGGCAGCGAAGATAATCGAGTGCATGAACCGCACGCGATGAATGCAGGCTCGCCGTGAAGAAAGCCTCTCCGTTTACGTCTGTAGTGTCCCAAACAAACATAGAGAACGACGAGGCGCAGACACGTCCCAGTGGTTCCAGTCATTCCTCCTTTTTCCAAAGTCGTTGTGCCGACCAGCTGTGAGGACAGTGACTGCAAAGAGTTGCCTCACTGAATTTCTGACTCAGTTGTTCGCATCCAGATCTATCCGAAGAGAAGCTCTTTCATCAGGCGCTGCTTGTACAATTCGGATGAAATTTGTTAGATTAAAAAAACTGGGGCGTGGGGGTGGATATATGCGGAGTTTCAAATTAATATTTCGGTTTAGACGCCAAAGTTAATGCTTATAAAAGGCCGAAAATAGCATAGTTTCGAAAAGTTTAGTATGGTTTTTGCTATTTTTCGGCTGTGCAACGATAGTTGTTACCAGTAATAATTGAATTAAACCTTTCTGCTGGGCGTTTATAGTGGTCGGATTTGGAATTAGATGCAGCACCTGAAAAGTTAGTCGGTTGTGGTACTTTTTCTCCGGTCTTATGTTTGAAATAATGGCGAAACTGACGATTAACCAATAAGCAAGTTTGGGCCATCCTCAAAGTAAATTGACGCAGGTTTCGATGTAATTTCGGCTTTAATGTTTCTTTAATCAGCCCAGATGTATTAAATTTCTGCTATTTCCCCCAAATCAGCATGTTGCTCTTAAATGCCATTTGATTATATCTTGCTATTTTTTGTGCATCATGTTCTTTGAAATATTGAGTGGTCGCCAAGCTACAATTTTTTTCTCTAACATGGATAAAAACAAGACCATTCGAGGTGGAGTTTCTTTTATTTTTCTCAAAGCCGCGTAGCACTATTACTCTCATGTGGGTAGAGCGATGCAAACTCACTCTCGCGGGGAGAATACCATAATATCCATACAATATTATACCATAACATACCATACCGTACCACATCATGCTATGCCATGCCAACCATACCATGCCGTATCATACCATACCATACAATGTCATGCCAACCATGCCATGCCATGTCATGACATGAAATTCCACACCGTACCGTACCGTATCATACTGTACCATACCGTACCGTACCGTACCATACTGCCGCGAATCTTTGCAGTGTTTGTTCAACATAACATACCATACCATACCACACAACACCATGCTATGCCATGCCAACCATACCATGCCATGCCATGAGGTGCCATACCACATACCGTGCCGTTTCATACTACACCATACAGTGTCATGCCAACCATACCGTGGCATGTCATGACATGCCATTACACACCGTACAGTGCCGTATCATACTATACCATACCGTAACACACCATACCATACCACACCATGCTATGCCATGCCAACCACATCATTCTATGCCATGAGGTGCCATACCACATACTGTGCCGTATCATACCATACCATACAATGTCATGCCAACCATACCATGTCATGACATGCCATTTTACACCATATAGTACCGTATCATACTATACCATACCGTTACACACCATACCATACCGTAACACCTTCATCATCATCATCATCATCATCATCATCATCATCATCATCAGCCCTACTACACCCACTGCAGGGCAAAGGCCTCTCCCATGTCTCTCCAATTAACCCTATCCTTTGCCAGCTGCATCCACCCTTTGCCTGCAAACTTCTTAATCTCATCCGCCCATCTAACCTTCTGCCGCCCCCTGCTACGCTTACTTTCTCTTGGAACCCACTCCATTACCCTTAAAGACCAGCGGTTATCTTGCCTTCGCATTACATGCCCTGCCCAAGCCCATTTCTTTCTCTTGATTTCGACTAGGATGTCATTAACCCGTGTTTGTTCCCTCACCCACTCTGCCCGCTTCCGATCTCTTAACGTTACACCTATCATTTTTCTTTCCATGGCTCGCTGCGTTGTCCTTAACTTAAGCTGTACTCTTTTCGTTAACCTCCACGTTTCTGCCCCGTAGGTGAGTACCGGTACGTTGCGAACTTTCCGTACCAACTTCTCCCATACATCAGTTAAACAAGAGCTGTTGAAGCGTGACAACATTACATAGCTTACAATTAATCTCTGAGTGTTGCGCTCTTATGGAGTCTGTGATTGTTCGTGTAAGCGCAGTAAAACAACTTGAGCGTTCCCTCTGAGATACTGCCCTTGACTTAAAGTATCGGCAAGGCGTCTGTCCTGAGTATAACGCATCAAGTCAGCGAAGGCAAGAGCCAATCGCTCACTCTAATTTCTAGTGTAAAGTCCGGTTGTGCGCTCGGCCTCTCCAACGTCCTCTCGCTTTTTTGTGCCACTATAAAAGAGTCCTCCTAATTAAGTCCACATTTAAGGGACGGTTTTTTTTCTGAAGCCCACTCGATCAAAAGCAGCACGAGCAGACATCTAGTTGCTTAGGTTTCAGTCTCGGCAAGCATAGCACTCTTCGTAATTTGCTGCGTTTTCCACGCGTGATCACAAAGCGCTCGATACTTTGAATCACGTAGCAGTCAACGTCGATGTACGCCCCTCTTGCCTTATTCAACACGCGACCCAAGTTGCGTCTTCAATATCAGTTGCGCATCTGTGGTTTCAGAGTTCCGTAATGCGTTGGCCTAGTCTGATCTGGGTTTTTCTCTTGCGTTGATTAAACACGCGAGGTGCTTTTTTTTTATTGTCGAGTCTCTCGTAGGCAATCACACCGGCATCTTTCAGCGACCAGGTCTACGGCCCTTTAGAGAAACGGCCAAAATTTTCCTTTCATCTGGCTTCTTAAGGTCGGCTTGTAATCATGGTGGCAGATTTCTGATCAAGGTTAGATCCGACAATTCGCATGTACACGAAGATCCTAGTGTACGCTTCATAGTTTTACACTGACCTGTTAAATTAATTCGTTGTGTCACCTCCGAACCCACAGTCTCTGCCGTCGATAAGCGGAAGGCACTTGTATCCCGTAAAGTAGACAGACTTTCGTTCGGCTTTACAGAGGTTAGAGCACCTTCGGTAGTGTAACGTGTTATGGGCAAGGGGAAGCCTTTCCTGAAATACGCGCGCACCTTTCGTGGATCAGATAACGAGGATTTGCGGAGAAGCTTAAGAACGCCACGCTACGAGTCATAAATATGCATTCGTTACAACGGCATTTTGTTGGGCACCCGATTCGCTATGTTGAAGCAGGAGCGAATGCTTAAAATGCCGATTCGCGGCCGCCTTTACAGACACACCAAGAAAACTCTCCTCTGTGTCCGGCTTCCTATGACGTCAAAACATTTTTATACATGCGAAAGTTCCTCGTATTATCACTTTCCGCTTCAGCTCGCTATTCGAATATTGTAGCTCCGGGCGTTGCATTTCTGTTCTTCGGGTTTTTCGGTTTCTTTTATAAGTCTGTGATGCCAGACGTTTGGTCACAAGTAGCTGTACTTAGCTAATGTGCTCCGTCAGCAGCAGTGGATTTAATTCAAATTTCATTTTATATGCTAATGTATGCATTGACGCTATCATTCGCTTTTGTCCGTATTATCTCCGAGAGTCTGTTTATAATATTTGTTTAGAATATATCCACTAAGTTTAATAACTACATAGCAAAAGAATAAAGCAGCATGCTCAAGTGTACCGGTTGTGCAGTTCGCAGTGGAAAGGAGAGTCCTGCTCATAAACTGCGGAAATTTTCGCAATAACTACTCAGTCACCCCCTAGCAGAGCACGGACGCGAACAGCATATTCCGGTTGTCTGTTTCACATACTGTACTTCCATTAAACTCAAATGAAGCCCATTGCGGATGCTGACCGCCTCGTATCAGATGCCCAATACTTGCCCGAGTAACAACAGTGCATCGACACGTGCTGAACCACACACCTAGCAGCAACACCCGTACACAGACTTAATCGTGATTGCTTCCAGAAATTTCCTTGTGCATGCATTAAAACTAGGAAAAGAAACGTTATGCTGGTCCCTGACAAGTTGTATAACAAGCTCCTCGATAAGAGCGCACGCAACCGCCCCCTGATACGAGCGGCTATTTCGGTTTGACCTTCCCGGAGGGCAGTGTAGCCTGCAGGGAACAGTGGAAGTATCTCCTTCTGAAGGTCGCCCCACAGAGTCGCGATTACGAGTGCCCGCGAACACGAGTCCGGCAAGCTCAAGTGGGAGCTCAACACCACCAGTGTGTCCACGTTCTTAGAAATGGCAACGCGACCTGCGTGTTGCCCTTTTGTCCAGCAGTAGGACGTTGCCCTTGACGGGAGTAAACCGCTTCGGGAGGCTGACATTGCCGCTGCGTGTTCCACTCGGCAATATTTCCCATACCGGCGCTCGATGAATCCAGGAATGAGGAAGTAAAACGTGTCCACAGGAGTCACTGAGAGAAAGTCGTGCCATCGCGCTGCCGTCCAAGCGAAGCATAGCCAAGTATAGAGGGAGGGACCAATGATTAAAGGTCATTACCTGATCGGATCGTTTTGGGCCTCAGTCAGGCTGCTGGAAGAGCTGGGAGGAAATGAAGAGTTAATTGCGAATTATTTCTGTGCACCATGAGATGGTGAAATATGAGGTGTTCTTTTCTGATGATGTCCAGATTACGTGTGATCACTTGCAGGAAGGTTTCACCTTACCAAGAAATTCTGGACTAGCGCATTTTTCTAACAGGGAGTAGTTAATTATTTTATGATTGCACCATAACAATCAATATATCTGCAGATCCCTCCTCATCACGCATGCAGCGTTCTGCTAATTATTGACAAAAACGCATCCCATTGGTTTTCTATGGCAGTCTTTACTACTAGTTAAGGATAACCTTAGGAGAGTTAGGACAAGCTTAAAAAAGAAGATTTTGCTACACTTGGGATGATCAGGCTGTTGCCATCGATATATTCATAACAATATATTACAACATTCCATAGTTGCCTCTCACTCACCCCATTGGTTTTCTATGCCAGTATTAGTTACTCGGTGCGAGGGCAGGGTAAAGTTGGCAAGCAAAATTTTGTTACGCATTTTGCTACGCAATCCCAACAATATGCTCATAACAGCGTCACAAAATATTCCCCAATTTTCACACAATTAAAAGTGATGTCATAGAAAGCTGGACTTGCCAAATTCGATGAGTTGGAGGAAATGTAAACGGAATTTAGAAGATACATGAAAACAAAAATCAGCAGAAGCACTCGTTCTCTTCGCGAGCCGAGAAATTCTGAAGACCAAATTCTGGCGCTGCTTGTTTAAAGATGACAGACTCGACTAGGCCGCCAGTTCGGTCACGAAAGTTTAACGTTTTGATTCACGAACATTCAGTGGATAAACGTTCTGTTTCAAGGCATTGTATACAGAAGCTACGCCCAGCTGGGAACAATTCTTGCAGGTGGTCTGCTCCTCAGCGAATTATTTCTTTCGAGATATCGGTTCCCCTTTCTTTTGGATTGAAAGCCAGCTTCTGTACTCTCTAGAAGAAGTACGTGAGCGACCTGAAAGGTACATTGTTGCCATAATTACTGTCAGAAATATTTCTAAACAGCCTAAAGCTTCGACTTGTTTCCATGATTGGTCAGGCTTTAACTCAGAATTCTTCTGTGCCACTTCTTTAACAATCTTTTCACATTTTCGGAGCCAGATTTTTTGCGCTCTTTCATGGAGAGAGAAAAATTATTTGTCAGGAAAATAACTAAGTTTGTTTTAAAAAATTTTGGTTCACAATGCATTTCTACTCGAGAGTTATGGAAGCGAAAAAAAAAAGAAGTATGCCTCACATACTCTTTGCCAATCCCCAAAGTAGGTAGGCACGTGCTGTTTTAACTTGGTTCAACTAAAAGAATAGTCGTACTCAGGCTGGACATGTGCAGTGAGGGAAGAGGCGACGCTAAGAAGTAACGCAAAATGTAGAGATGGACAGCATGCACGAGGGCATCAGTGGGTTCAAACCACATGTGCTCGGGCCCTTGGTGTTGTAACAGTCAAAGCCTGGCCAATTCCTGATGCCCTCTCTCCTTTAAAAAAATTCAGTAGAAGACCACAGACAGTCTAAAGGCAGAGTATGGATCTTGTCTACTGAAGTTGTAAGGGTATTGACACATGCCGCGAGATTCGTCGCAAGGTACCATCCTTACAAAATTTTCTTTACACAGTCTACAGACTGTTCATAGACATTTCTCAATGAAGTCAGTAGACTTTCTGTGCACAAATCCTACAGAATGGCCCATCGATAATACAGGTTGTATACACTGTCTATAGAGAATCTGTATATTTATGTCCATACCCTCTAATAAAGTTTTATCTATAGACAGTGTATAGACTATGAATACACTGAAGGAAATATATATTGGAAAGCAACAGAGTCTACAAGACGTCTATACACAGTCTATAGGCCATTTATAAAATAACATTTTCTCACCGTCTTGGCGTGAAAATCATAACTTATGCATTACTCAGTTCGTTCGGATAGGAAATAAATTCGACTGATACCTATTCAGCGAGACGACGCTGCTTACAATGTGTGACGCACACCGCCTTATCTTTCTAGAGTGGCAGCTATGCACCGGGCCAAATTCAAACGCGAACCTGCCGCTACTTTATTCCTGCACTGTGCACTCCGACATCGATGCGTAGGCGGTTGATGGATGTACTGTCAGGTACAAAATTATCTAGGACACGCGAAAAGCGATGTAAACGCATATGTGCTTTGCTTTTCAGCCAGCGCCTCATTTCACTACCCTTGTGTTTGGCGCTCTTTGGCCTGAGATGCCCTCGCGCCATTAAAACACACCACCATCATCATCACCATCATTTCACTACCCCAAATTCCCGCACGCGAGTAGAACTTCCACCTTGATAAGTGTGCTCCCGAGCCAGTGGCTCATTTAATAGCGGGGGTATCAGACTTTGGTTGCTAGTCACTCGTCCTGGAGACTTTTTAATCTCAGCGCAGCTGCAACTAGTATAGCAAGGGATTCCATTTCAGTCGTGGGTAATGTTTGCGTTTAACTACGGCTTTACAATACAACGCACTTTTTGAAGGTGGTGGTGGTGGTGGTGGTGGTGGTGGTGGTGGTGGTGGAAAACATCTATGTGCGGATACACTTACAGAAGGTTATACATGAGCTGCCCCAGAGGGGGTCAGCCCTTATAACTACTAGGAGGAGGTCCCTAGTTCGGGACCCCAGTGGAGCCGGCCGCCGCCCGGGCTCGCCCGACCAAGACCCGTTGGGCCTGCAGGTCAGAGCAGAGTCGACTCCCAGTCCTCCCGGGGCGTCATTGTTTTACTTTATCAATCTGGCCACGGTGTTTACCCCGCCCGTGTAAAGGTATCTCAAAGGCGGAAGAGCGGCTTCTGCTCCGCCTGTATACTAATACTCTGCTGTGCCTGGCAGCTCTCAAACGCTTCGACCCATCTTTACCAAATAGCCGTACGCACTGTGAGGAGAAGTCTTCAGACATCTACCACATGGTGTGGGCCTGCCCCTCCAGCCCTGCAATCTCCCCTCACCCCAACCCAACCCAACCCAACCCGAGAGGACGTTTTGAGGGTTCGTGGTGTGGGCGTTGGCATCAGAATCCGAAGCTTCTAGGAACTTACCCCGCACAGAATTGGCTATTAAAGGGGCCTGGGTCAGCACTATAGAGAAATTGTGATCTGATTTTATATCATATTCATTCATTTTCTTACTTCGTCACTGTCTAAAGCGAAGCCACGCCCTCGCCATCATCGGCACTGCGCACGATAAAGGAAGAATAGAATGAAGAAGTAAGACCAGTTATATTTCGCCGTCTCCGGATTTATTTTGGCTTTCCTTCAGGTGGCCTCAAGTATATCAACGGAAATAAGTGGCCCGCGTAACGTTGGGAACTCATCGTCCCTGGTGTGTGCACACTTGTTCGTTATCGAAGCTGCTGCGAGGTATGTAAATAGAGAATTTTAGCGCATCGATGATGCACTAATGCAGACGTATACTGAGCAGGTAGGGAACTGCTTTCTGCGCATGCGCAAGGGCAGCTGCACGTCCACATCTGGCCTCTGCACATGACGTGCAAGAGCCCAGAATACGTCTAAGTCAGTACTACAGTTCCGCTGTGAGGAAACTATTAGTGCGTTAGTTGTTAGTCCTCTTTCCCCAAAATGCGATGTGTGTGTGTGTGTGTGTGTGTGTGTGTGTGTGTGTGTGTGTGTGTGTGTGTGTGTGTGTGTGTGTGTGTGTGTGTGTGTGTGTGTGTGTGTGTGTGTGTGTGTGTGTGTGTGTGTGTGTGTGTGTGTGTGTGTGTGTGTGTGTGTGTGTGTGTGTGTGTGGGTGGGTGGGTGTGTGTGTGTGTGTGTGTGTGTGTGTGTGTGTGTGTGTGTGTGTGTGTGTGTGTGTGTGTGTGTGTGTGTGTGTGTGTGTGTGTGTGTGTGTGCGCGCGCGTGCGTGCGTGCGTGCGTGCGTAGGTTGGTGGGTGGGCACGCCTGTGTGGCGGTGGATGCTTGTCGGAGGCTCGTAGGTTGGAGGATGCGTTTTAATTGGTGGGTGCCCGGCGGTGCATCCACCAAAAAAAAAAAAAACCTAGGCACGATTACGGTACTCCCTAATACCAGATTTGTGCGCAACTCTGTGTCTCAGGCTTCTGTAGGCTCATTCTTTTGCTTTGCTGAGACGTCTGCACGTCTGGCGACGATAATAGTTCGATACTAGTATTAGTTGATAAAATCGGTGATGTGCAGTGCACAGTGCGAGGGTGAGTTTATATTTATTTATTAATTTATTTATTTCCTCAGTTACACCGACGGCGGCCACACGACTCAACCCACGAACCGGCGCTTAAGAGCGACGCTCTGAAACGCATCCTCCAACCTACGAGCCTCCAACCACCTCAACCCTTAAGGAGGTGTCCATCCATCAGCCAACCTTTATCTAGCAGAAGGAATTTACCCACCGCCCACCCGCCAACCTCCAACCTGCGAAAGCCTTCTCCCACCAGAACCTTCCGCGCGGCGGAACGAAAAAGTGATGGAGAAATGAAGTTCAAGGGCTCAACGGGAAGGCGATCATTGTAGCAATGAGAAGTAAAACGAATACTGCTAAGTCATATCTGTCGAATCACATCGTGTGACTGCCTGTACATATTTTACATTAAAACGAAATCGCATGACAGCGTCAAGCTGTAGGCCTATAGGTGGCAACACTATACGGCTGTCTCTTCAACAGCGTAGTGAAAGTTTTTGTCGCTTTAGAACTGAGCCACTTTCTGCATTGTCTCGTCGGTGTTGTATGGCATCGAATACAGACCAAGGTGAATACTATAAATTAAACTTAAACTGGCCCTGTGTAGAACACTTGTTGACGCTGCTCATGAGAAAAACATGTTCGTCACATCAGATGTCCTCTTGCCAACACTCGCGCGAATTAAGTGACAAAGCGTGGTAGCTCTGTAAGATGAGAACTTGCACGCGGCAGGAAAGGTTCGCTGAACTCCCCGGCTGGAAGCGCTTATCGCGACGAGGGCCTCCGATTCGCATGTTTTCATCTCGTCTGCACTGTGTACACCCCAGTGTTCAAAGTCTTCCGGCCACAGCGTTTACTTCTAGTGGAATGAATGTCCCTTGAATGCTCCGTGTGCCGGAGGAGAAATGTAGCAGAAGAAACTTTCCCGTATTATTCAAGGCCCTTTGGGCTTTAATAATGCTATGATGGCTCCATTATGCGGCTGAAGCGAGAAGCTTTTGGCCTGAAGATTTTTGACAAGGACTGCATATATTTTTGCCTGGTCACTGAAGGTTGTAGTGCGTACAATTCAGCTGGGAAGCTGAAAAGCAGTCAAACGCCTTCACACAAGTACAAGTCCAGTGTTCTTGGACAAAAATTTTGATAAGTGGAGTATTGTAAGGTACTGTTATAGAAATATCGAAGATAATGGTCCGGTCTTCCAATGCATAGCAAAATCTTTCTTTTAAAGTTTTGCATCGCTCGTATCGAGTAGTTAAGACTGTCATAGAAAACCAATAGAGAACGTTTTTGTCGATAGCATAAACGTTACTAGCCAAAAAAATCCAGCCGTATACACAGAAGACGTCTGCGTAGATATTTATCTTTATAGTGGAATCTTACGATGCATGAAAAAACTGCGTTCATAAACTACTTCCCGTTAAAAAATGGTTTTCTCCAGAACTGCCCGGTATAACTACGACGATGGTCGGTGACTACGTAACCACTGCTCCTTTACAGAAGTAGGAAAAGCCAGGCTAATGCATCATTCCGCCTTACAAACGACGCCAAAAAAGACAAGATACTACATTAAGTGAAAGAAGAACACACGTTCGCTGACGACTATGTGCTTTATCGCGCTATTCTCATCAGCGCTGACAAATCTTCTCTTCAAAATGATCTTATTGCTGTTCAGGATTGGTGTAATAAGTGGCTAATGGAACTTAACTCACGTAAATGTAATCTTTTGTTCATCAGCCGCCGCCGTAATCCTCTAATCTTCTCTTACGTAATATCTGAAGTTCCCGTACAACTAGTTCAGTCATACAGGCACCTAGGCATAACAATGTCTAGCGATCTTTCTCGGAGCTTGCATGTTACTAACATAATATCGTCAGCAAACAAGGCGCTAGGTTTCCTCAAGCGCCATCTTCACCATGCTTCCCAACATGTAAAGTTATTAGCTCACAAATCATTCGTCAGGTCCAAACTAGAGTTTGCATCGCCCATTTGGAATACTCATCAAGCTCACCTCATCAATGCCCTCGAATCTGTTCAAAATCGCGCTGCTCGCTTCATTCATTCATCGTACTATTATGACATCAACGTTTCCTCCTTAAAAACAGCATCCGGATTATCACCCTTATCGCTCCGCCGTAGCATTGCCAGCCTGTCTTTATATCGCAAATTCTTCCACAGCCCCATGTACATCGCACCTTATATTCTTCCCCCAGCACGCATATCTCATCGCACCAGCCATCACCTACAAGTTGCCCGTCCACGCACACGCACCGTCACTTTTTTTAATTCCTTCTTTCCTCGTGCAGCCGCAGACTGGAACGGTTTTCTAAACAACGTTGCCATCGTCACTTGCCCGAGTCTTTTCGCTCAAAATTTAAAAACTTTCCTGTTATTGTGAATCTGTGCTTTTAATTGTTGCCACCCCTTATGTAACACCCCTCTTTTGGGGCCTTTAAGGTAATAAAATGAAATTAAATGAAAGAAAACGTAGGGACAGCGCTATAATCACTTAAGATATATCTCCATACTAAATCATGCTTATACCACTGTGATATGTGGCTTATAACAGCACGAGGAAATAAAAAGAATGTTAGGGGTTTAACGTAGTTAAGCCGAGCAGACGTGCGAGTACTGGTGCCAATGCTTCAGTTGGAGGGTACTACTTCGATGGAAAAAAACGCGAACAACCCGGCGCCAACACGCCCCGCTGTTGTTGCTTTTTAAGCGAAATTTGTTGCCCCAGGGCATCAATGATGGGTGAATGTGTGATGAATGTTGTAGTAGAGCTTAAATGAATGGAAAAAGGTTAGCTGATTTGATGAAGTCCAGCAGAGAACGATGGTACGGTCCCTGCGTCCAGGCAATTTATGAAGCAGGGTTGCTTAGTGAAAGACCTGCTACCACCTGCCTACCACCATCTACCTGCTACGCCCCGCTGTTGGAATTTATCTTTATCGCTCTTTTACCTGGGTGGTGCGAAAAAGACGTTAGAGTCGTCCTAGAGTGTACCATGGACGAGTCTAGGGTCTTTTCGCTATCACCGAAGTAAAAGCGCGGTGAAAACAATTTGAAACAGCGGGGCGTGTTGGCGCCGTGTTTTTCGCGTTTCTTTCCATCGAAGTAGTACACTTAAGCTCCGCCTTAAGGGCATGATACGACATCTTTAGCGGGTTAATGCCCATATATGCAGAATTGGTCATTCTCTACTTAACATTCATAGGTGGCGGCGAGTCCTCGTATCACAGCCACCCGTAGGGATTGTTCGACCCATGTTGCCCTTCCAGAGACACTTATCGCGACCAATCATTAATTTAACTGCTACCTGCCAGGACAGGTTGTGATGACGCCACAAGGTTACTTGACCTAGGGGGCACGACGCCCTAATATAAATTTCTATGTTCTGATATAACGAAAACATAGAGGCGGTCGCCTTTCTGGACTGCTCCATTTGGTAGAATTCCTCTAGAGCACGCGTGTTCCCAGGTATTCGCCCCCACTGATATAGTGTAACTACGCATACAGTGCAGTGGCACTCGACGCGAAGCTTCCTAGTGGGACGCAGCTGTTGTGTCGGGCGCCGCTCCTATGTCCACATCACATGTGTTGCGACGCAGCTATAGTCGTGGGAAGACCTGAGGAGTGTCGCCGATGAAGAGGAATGGAATGCGTCGATAAGGGGGTAAAGACTTTCAGAACGGCGCCGCGTGCGGGTTTCGTGTTCCTCGGCCGAAGCGAGTAAGCAATGGTTTGTTTTTCTAAGCCGGTCCAAAACGTGAGACGACGACAGGACGGCTTGCACAGACTGGTGCCGTGAGTTTCTTTATTCTTTCCGTCTAGCTATAGCCAGAGCGGCTAATTTAGTGACGCGTATATTTAATATTGTGTTCGTTTTCTTTTTCCTCGTGATATCTTCTAGTTAGCCACAGCGGCTTACAGTGAGGCTTGTGTTTGACACTGTGTACTCTCCTTTTTAGTTGTAATATATTAAGTCTGAAAGAAGGTGGAATAATCATCTATTGGCGAAGGGGTACGCTTTGGCTGGAGATTTGTCTATTGGCTGAGGATGGAGTTTTGTCGGGAACGCAAAGGGATATGTGAGCGCGAAGGAGAGCCCAGGGGGTGCGCGGCAGCCGGTCAGATAGGTCGTGTGCGGCCAGTGGCAGTCTCGGGGCCGTGGTGGTGGAGCCGCGAATTCCTTGAGCGGTGGTCGGACAGGTTTGCCGTGTAGTGGACGGCAATGGTCCGGAGTCGTGGACGTTCGGGGTCTTTCGAGTTAAAGCAGAGATTCCGAAATGTTTCGGCAGCTGTAAAGCAGTTTTGCACTTATCGTAAAAATAGCTTCTCGAGGAAAGCCTTTCAAGCGTCTCACCATCAGAAGACCTGCACACCTGTCCGATGTCTCCAGCCGTGAAGTACGTTTGCAGGGTTCCTCAAAAGATCCGCGCTCTACCACTTTACGTCATCATCAGAATCTAGCAACATAAACGAGAGGGAAAAATTGTAACTACATGAATACACACACGCCAGGGCCTCGCGTTGCGCAAAACTCATAGCAGCTTCTAAGAGTCTCACTTACAGCAACCGTCATTCGCAACGGATTCAGGCGGATCGGTCGGAAGCCTGGGGCAGGTAGTTGGTCGATACATGCGGGAAGCCTTGAGAGTAGCACAACAATTACAACCCGGAGGCGAAAAAAAAAAAAACACCGCGCACAGGTGCCGGCATACGGAAAAAACTTGCCTCTGTCCTTTACGCAATGATCTGCTTGATCTTTCTAAAAGTATGCCTCGCATTATGTGAGGAAACTTGGCCGGAGGACAGCTCCGCTGCCCTTCTGAGGCGTTGAAGAGATTGATGCAGTACAAAAGAAGTAAAGCGGTCAGTTTATACAGCTGCTTGCGTCGCCATGCAGTGCTTCCTTTTTCGGAATCGCCTTCCTTTTCCCATTGCGTCAATGCTCATGATTTGAAACCAGCAGCAGCCCCATTGCACGCAAGTGCGATTCTGTCTGCGCCACTGGTTTTTCCATCACGTGAAACGCAGGAGCAGAGAGCGTGATATTTGATGCGGAAGATCGCGCCACGCGAGGATAGAATTAAAACACTAAAATAAAAATGCACATAGGGAAGAGGAACGTGTACGGCCGGGAAAACTGTCTTGTATGCCCGGCGCTTGCGCACTGAACATGAGCACCGTCAAAAAAAAAATAGAAGAAAAGAAAGGAACTGCTGAAAAGTCGGCAATAATCGTGAAAGGCGGTGAAGCGCCGAGATATTGTTAAGTACGTAGTAATAGGGTGGCCGTAAGAACTGGGATGTGCCATTTAAACAACATAAGACGTGAAAGCGCTCACTAACGGATGCTGGCGTATCATTGATTAGTTCAGTTTTTAATGAAAACAAGTGATTGACTTAAAGCAGCTTGTCTCAGACTGGTTGACGAAATGGCACCCAGAATTCTGTTGAGGCGTACGAGTACTTAGGCGGTTTTTTTTTTTCCCCCCGGGGTGGGGGGCTCGGAAAAGATTTCGCTGCGGGGAAATTTGAGCGGACAGCCATGGTGCTCTTGACAGAGAGAGCGGTTCACGCTGCCCACTCTAGGCAAGTTGTTTTGACCCGTGTGCTTTTAATAGTTGGGACAGTGTTCGAAGACGTAATATAGCCCTTTCTTTCAAAATGCCGCGGGTTCACCGAGCCACGAGAGAATTCCCAGGATTTAGAAACCATTATCACCACCACCTGGAGGAAAGTGGCGGAAACGGGGGAGAGTCTTGACCTCCCAGGAACATCAAAATCATCATCCTTAATTATTAGCTGCAGGTATTCCTGTTTTCCCGCACAGTAATTGTGTCGGTTGCTGGGTAATGTACAATATTTAATCAATATTCTGGCAACCTTTAATTTGGTAGCGTGATATCAGACTTTCCCAGGCTCATAAAGATACCGTATTAGCATTATCATCATCATCGCCATCACCTCGAGAGTCAACGGCATGTGTCGTTGCATAATCATTGCAGTATGTCATACATGAGAACTGGGGCGTTTACCTGCTGGACAATCCGAATGTCATTAATGTGGACCGGGTTTTGGGCACTTTTTGTAATGCGTCATGCCCGCATGTGTAGTATTGTGCGATACATATGAATATTGAAATGGGGATGGAAAGGGGGTGGATGGGGGCCTGGTATGACGAAAAATTACATCGTTGTCACGCGAGTAGGTGTGATGTCATATTACAGCGTCGTCACGGGACCTGGCAGGACGTCACACTCATACGATGTAATCACTAATTATACTGATTAGTCTTAGTGTTACCTAAATATATGAATTAGTATTAATTAATTATGCGACGTCGTCATCTTCGTCGCGTGACTCGTCGGCTCGTGACGTTACATGGCGCCGTTTCATGCGGACACATATTTGCGGATATGACCTTGAAAGTGAGCCGTCTGATGCTTTCGCATTATAAAAGAAAATGCTCGCTTCTACACAGACATAGATACAACGTGCTTCTGTTGGTGTACTACAGTCGCAGCTTGTTAAGTGTTTTCGAAGGCAACATATAAAAGACTGAAAACAGCGTTCTCGCTATGCCGGATAGAGCTAGAAAATCGAAATATACTCAGCCGCGGTGGCTGAGTGGTTACGGCGCTCGGCTGCCGGCCCGAAAGACGCGGGTTCGATCCCGGCTGCGGCGGTCGAATTTCCATGGAGGCGAAATTCTAGAGGCCCGTGTACTGTGCGATGTCAGTGCACGTTAAAGAACCCCAGGTGGTCGAAATTTCCGGAGCCCTCCACTACGGCGTCCCTCATAGCCTGAGTCGCTTTGGGACGTTAAACCCCCATAAATCATAAACCAAACCGAAATATACTGATATGCGTCTGCATAACCGTCGCATTGGAAAGTTGTACATCGACGACCAGTTTCTTTATATTCGGTAACTATTCTCAAGCCTGAAACAAATATCGTGAATACATCCCCCCTCCTCCCAATTTCTGGTAGATGGTGTAGAAGGTGTAGAAGGGCTGTGTTTGTCAATTGCCGGTTAGTGCGTGAATGAGCTAGAGGCTTCCAATTCCAACAAGTATACACGAAACCGGCTGCTGAATAATGACACATATAAAGTACTCAACGACGTACTGGTGGTAACCGCGTATGGGACACCCCTGCCCGCAGGCCATATACTCTCTGAGGTTTCATCCCAGATTATAAGCCTCTACTATTGCGTGCACATCAATAGTGTCTGTACACACCTTATTAAATAATATCATTATCATTTTGGCTTTCCTGTCTCACAGGATTATCAGAATTGTTTTTATCTGAAAAACTTCTTAATCTTTTTTGTTTTGTTTTTCGTTTGTTTTCTGAGGTCGAGCAGCCGACCTCAACCTCACAATTTGAGGTTGAGGTGAGGTTGAGTGAGGTCAGCAGTGGCCTCAAGAAAAGTGAGGTGAGGGCGTCTAAGGAGACCTCAACCTCAACTGATGAGGTTGAGGTTTAGTGAGGTCGGCGAATTCCTTTTGAGGTTGAGGTGAGGTCCAGATTTTTGAGGTCAAATGCCCACCTCTGATGCGGACAGAAGGCAGAGGCTCCAGCCTGCCAGAAAGGCTCACGTGAAGACACATGATCCGGGTTTACGCACACAATTTTTTGTTATTTCTTTTTGTCTGCTGTGTATACTCAACATTCTTCTGGAAAGGAACGGTTCAGTACAGCCTGCTGGAGGAACTTGGAGAGTTAAAAGGTGGAAGAAAACTAACAGATGGTTTACAAGAAAGCATTCACTCAAATTCAGTACGGCCAGTTTTATGCACGTAGCATTATGTGCCATGCTTACGATTACTTTTAATGAACTAGAAAAGGGTATTGAGTCCCCATAGTCTTGTTGACGCTGTGTTAGTGCATTAGTGTTAGAGAATGATCCTATTTTTATTACTTTTCGCACTTTCCTAGAGCGTCAGCTCCGCTTTTTAAGGTGGGGATTACTCTTCGTCAAGAAGGAAGTATGGACGCTACGTTCTACCGTCCTTAAATTTTAATATACGCGAAAAATTTCGGATATATAAGGGTAGTAGCCACGTGGTTAAGCTGGAAAACGTAGAAGAATGTGAGAAATTTCAGCATCATAACTCTAGCTACCTACACTGCGTAGCCGATGCCTCTCCTAATCATTTCAAATTAAGCGTGGCCTGTGCCAGCCGCGGCCACCTTAACCTAGCCTCATCAGCCCCCCCTCACTCTCTGTCGTTCCCTGCTAAGTTTATTTTCTCTTGAAACCCATTCCGTTACTGTTACCGTTAAGGACTACCTGTTACCCTACCGTTGCATTATATGACCTGCCTATGCCGATATTCTCCTCGTTATTTGAGCTAGCACATTCTCGACTTGCTTTTGTTCCCCAACTCGCTGGGCTCGCTTCCTGTCTCAATATGTTACCCGTACCAATTTATTTTCCGCAGCTCGCTGCCCTTGTTCGACATTTGATTCCAATCCTCTTTGTTTGTTTCTGTCCCATGCTATTATTATTTTCTGCAAGATGCTATTATATAGTTTTCTCCTGAGGGATGTTGGTAAGTTGCTGATCCTGACGTCAAAGTACCCTCTAAACACTGTCCACCGTATTCTTATTGCCTAAGCTATTCTATTCCCAGCTGCTGTTCATGCGTTTTCACAGGAGGTATCTTGCAAGGGTAGTCGAACGGGCTAGTTGTTAATGCATGTTTGGAAAAAAACAGCGCACCCTTAAGACATGGACTGAGAAAGATAGGACGACAGAGTGCTGTGCCGTCCTATTTTTCTCAGTCCATGTCTTAAGGGTGTGTTGTTTTTCCCAAACTTGCAAGGGGTATTCAGAGGATTGTAGCGGGAAGATCGATCGATAAGAACTAATGGAAAGCATCTTAGTTACCTCGGAGCTGATATTTCTCTATTCAGCGACTCACGCGAGGGAGCGCGTAATTGTGTACCTAGACACTCAGAGCAG